>NC_086017.1:178077348-178380378 GCF_029281585.2 Gorilla gorilla gorilla
TCAAATGTATATAGCATATAAATGTTTCATCTATTCTGTAGATCACCTCTTCACTCTGTTGATTGTTTTCTTCTTTGTGCAGAAGTTTTTCAGTTCGATGTAATCTCATTTGTCTGTTACTGCTTTTGTTGCCTATATTTTTGAGGTCTTATCCAAAAGATCTTGGCCAGTCCGATGTTATAAAGCATTTTCCTTATGTTTTCTTCTAGTAGGTTCATAGCTTTGGGTTTTACATTTAAGCTTTTAATTCATTTTGGGTTGATTTTTGTATCTGGTAAAAGATAGGGGTACAGTTTCATTTTTCCACTTGTGGATATACAGTTAACCTAGGACCATTTATTAAAGAGACTATTCTTTCCCCAGTGTGTGTTCTTAGAACCTTTTTTGAAATCAGTTGGCCACTATTGTGTAGACTTATTTCTGGGCTCTCTCTTGTGTTCCATTAGTGTCTGCTTTTATGCCAATACAAGGTTGTTTTTGGTTATTACAGATTTGTAGTATGTTCTGAAGTCAGGTAATGTGATGTCTCCAGTTTTTTTTTTATTATTTTTCAAAATGTCTTTGACTATTTGGGTGTTTTGTTATTCTATATAAATTTTAGAATATTTGTTCTATTTCTGGGGAAAATGTCATTGGTATTTTAATAGAGAATGCATTGAATCTTTAGACTAATTCAGGTACTATGAACATTTGTAGAATATTAAAGCTTCTAATCCATGAACATGGGATATATTTTCATTTATTGTTTCCTCTTCAATGTATTTCATCAATGATTTATTGTTTTAGTGTAGAGATCTTTCACCTCCTTCGTTAAATTTATTTTTGAGCATGTTATATATTTTTGTAGGTATTGTAAATTAGATTGTTTATTTGATTTCCTTTTCAGATATTTTACTATTACCATATAAAACCACTGTGGTTTTTCTATGCTGATTTCGTATTCTGCATCTTTATTGGATTCATATGTCATTTTTAACAGAGTTCCGGTGATTTTTTTCCTTCTATATATAGACCATGTCATCTGCAAATAGAAACAATTTGAGTTCCTCCTTTCCAATTCGGATGCCTTTTATTTTTTTCTCTTGCCTAATTTCTCTGGCCAGAACTTCCAGAGCTTTGTTGAACACAAGTGAGAAAATGGGGCATCATTAAATTGTTTCAGTTCCTAGAAAAAAAAAAAAAGGTTTTAACTTTTTTCTTTTTCCTCAGGACATTAGATGTGGTACTTGTTTTGTGTTGCCTATACGGTGTTGAAGTACATACCTTCTATACCTAATTTGTTGAGAGTTTTCATTAGAATAAATGTTAGGTGTTTGGTAGAATTTATTGGTGAAGCCATCAAGTCCTATGCTTTTCTTTTGATGGGAGTTGTTCTTCATCTATAGTACTTATTCAACTTTCCCATTTTTGATGATTTAGGCTTTCTATTTCTTCACAAGTCATTTTTGGTAGGTTGGATATGTCCAGGAATTTATCCATTTCTTCAAGATTATCCAATTTTTTTCACATATAATTTTTCATAATAGTCTTTAATGATCCTTTGTGTTTCTGTGGTATTGGCTGTATTGTCTCCCTTTTCATTTTTTATTTTACTTTTTTGAGTTTTCTCTCTCTTTTTGGCTAGTCTAGCTTAAGATTTGTCAATTTTGTTTACTTTTATAAAATAAAATTTATTGATATTTTACATTTTGTTATTTTGTTATGCTCTTATATTTATATTCCTTCTACTATTTTTGATTTCAGTTTGATCTCATTTTTCTGGTTCCTTGACATGCAGTGTTGGGTTGTTTATTAGAGACCTTTCTACTTTCTTGATGTAGGTGTTTATTGCTATAAACTTTCCTCTTAGAACTTCTTTGCTGCATTCAAAAAGTTTTGTTCTGCTGTGTTTCAAATTTTTTTTAATTTCTCAGCAAATATTTAAGTTTCTCTTAATTTCTTCTTGACCCATTAGCTATTTAGGAGCACGTTGTTTAGTTTTCAGGTATTTGAAAGTTTCCAAAGTTCCTCTTCTTATTGATTTCTAGTTTTATACCATTGTAATCATAAAATGTACTTGATATGATTTCTGGGTTTTTAAATTCATGAAGATTTGTTTTTTTGTCACAATAAGTAATTTGTCCTAGAAAATGTACAATATGCAGTTGAAAAGAATATGTATTCTTCAGTTGCTGGATAAGATATTCTGTAAATGTTTGGTAAGTCCTTTTGCTCTAGAGTGTAGTGTATATTCAATATTTCTTTGTTGCTTTTCTTTATGGGTAATCCATTGTTGAAAATTGAGGTGTTGAAGTCCCCTACTGTTTTTGTAAAGTCTCTCTCTCCTTTTATACTTAATAATACCTTCTGTATGTATTTGGATGCTTTCCTAGGGACATATACATTCATAATTGTTATATCCTCATGGTGAATTGGATATTTATTATTATATAATGACCTTTTTGTCACTTTTTACAGTTTTTGGCACAAAGTTTATTTTATCTGGTGTAAGTATAGCTACTCCTGATTGCTTTTGGTTTTCATTTTCATGGAATATCTTTCTTAAACCCTTCATTTCTTATCTATGTACATCTTTACAGGTGAAGTGAATCTCTTGTAGGCAACAAATATTTAAGTCTTTTTTAAAAATTCATTTAGCCACTCTGTTTGTTTAGTCTATTTACATTCAAGGTTATTATTGATAGGTAAGGGCTTATTCCTGCCACTTTGTTAATTGACTTTCTGGTTGTTTTGTAGATCCTTTGTTTGTTTCTTCCTCTCTTGTTGTTTAGCTTTGTGGTGTGATGCTTTTCTGTGGTGCTAAGCTTTGTTTTATTTGTTTTCATCTTTGGGTACTTGTTGAAGCTCCTTTTATTGTGGTTTTTATGGAAATAACATTAAAATTTTGTAGTTATAATAGACTAAGCTAATAACTTTAATCAAACAAAAATATTCTCAAGTTTTACCCTTCCTCTCACAATTTAAATTATATTGATTTAATTGACATCTTCATATATTGTGCATTCCTCACCAACTAATTATAGCTGTAGTTGTTTCTTACCATTTTTACTTTTAACTATTACACTAGAGATTTGAAAGTTTTACTTAGCACCATTACAGTATTGAAATATTCACAGTTTGATTACAAGTTTACCCTTACAAGTGAGTTTTATACCTTCATCTGTTTTAATGATTGTAATTACTATTAGATTGCTTTCAGTAGTAGCACTCCCTTAAGCATTTCTTCCGAGGCCAGTCTAGTGGTGATGAATTTCCTTAGCTTTTACTTGGAAAATATTTTATTCCTCCTTCAATTCTGAAGAATAGTATTGTTGGATATAGAATTTTTGTTATTGAGTTTTTCTTTTTTTTTTTCTTTTTCTCTTATCACTTTGAATTTATCACCCTATTCTTTCCTGACAGTTTGGTTATAACATGCCTAAAAGAGGACCTTTTAGCATTGAGTCTATTTGGGGACATTTGAGTTTCCTGAATCTGAATATCTGTCTGTCTCTTAAGATTTGGCATTTTAAAATTTTTATTTATTTATTTATTTATTTATTTATTTATTTATTTTTGAGACAGAGTCTTGCTGTGTCACCAGGCTGGAGTGCAGTGATGCAATCTCGGCTCACTGCAACCTCCGACTCCCTGATTCAAGCGATTCTCCTGCCTCAGCCTCTGGAGTAGCTTGGATTACAGATATGCACCGCCACACTTAGCTAATTTTTGTATTTTTAATAGAGATGGGGTTTCACCGTGTTAGCCAGGATGGTCTCAATCTCTTGACTTCATGATCTGCCCACCTTGTCCTCCCAAAGTGCTGGGATTACAGGCATAAGCCACCACACTCAGCCACATTTTTTGTTATTATTTTGACAGATAGGTTTTCTGTGCCTTCATCTTCAGTCTCTCCTCCCTTTGGGGTTCCCACAATGTTATGATTTTGTGTGTGTGTATGTGCAATGGCATCCCATAAGTCCCATAAACCTCTTTCAATTTTTTTATTATTATTTAGTTTTTTCCTTCTGACTGGGTTATCTCAAAATACCTACCTTCAGGTTTAAATATATATATTTTTGTATTCTGCTCATTCTAGTCTGTTGTTAAAACCCTCAATGTTATTTCTATTTAATTTGCTGAATTCTCCAGTTCCAAGATTTCTGTTTTGGTTTGTTTTTGTAATATCTACCTTTTCATTGAATTTCTCATTCAGCATAAATTGTTTTTCTGACTTTATTGAATTATATATTTGTTTTCTGTTATATCATATGGAATTTTCTTAAGATCATTATTTTGAATTTATTTTCAGGCATCTTATACATTTTCTTTTCTTTGGGGTCTGTTACTGGATAATTATTAAGTTCCTTTGGAGGTGTCATGTTTCTTTGCTTTTTCATGTTTCTTGTGTCTCTTTATAGATATCTGTGCATCTGGTGGAAGAGTCACTTCTTCTAATTTTATGAAGTAGCTTTCATAGGAAAAGGCTCATTCCTGTAGATGGGTTCCAGGATGTTAGTTGGGTGAAGTGGATTGGGCTTTGGTTCTGGATGGATGTAGTAGTGTAGTCTCTGTGCAGTTTCTTCAGCTGTAATCCATATCAGCAATTTCTCAGAGTGTTTAAGTAGATGAGGCTGCATGAGTTTGTGGCAGTAGTGCTGCTGCTTTGTCAGGAACAAGCTTGTTGGGCTGACTCTCAGGTTGGTAGCACATTTCTGCACATGGTAAGTCAGCAGGTTCATGGACTCGCTTGGCTAGAGTGAGGTTGTTGGGTTTTTTTTTTCAGGTCAGTAGCATAAACACAGGCTGTCAGCAGGTCTGGCTCACTGGGACTGAGTTCACCACAATGTTTTGCTGGTTGAGATCATGGACACACAATGAGTGGTTCAGTGGCTCAAGGATGGGCCTGCTAGGTGTAAGTCCACCAGGCTGTTTCTCTTGCTGGGGATGCTGGGCGGGCTTGCTGGGGGAGTTTCTACCAGGTTATTTCTCCCTCCAGGGACATGAGTATGCTGTGGTTCAGCTAGCTTGCGGGTGAACTCACTGGGAAAGTTCTGTCAGGCTATTTCTCAGGCCAGGGACATAGGCATATGGCATTGTGCTTAGGAGCTATGCAAGTCACAGCTGTTTTGGGGCTCAGGCTCCAAGCGGCTAGTGTCATGCCTTGTGGCCACCTGTGTGTGTAAGATAAAATGAAGGTGGAGTTTAAAGATGGACAGAGGCAGTGGCTACTGGCCCACAGAGCAGAGTGTGCTCCAGCAGCAACTCTGGTTTCAAGATGGTGCCGTGCTGTATTAGCTTGCATCGTAAGAGTGGAGAGTGCACAGCATGAGCTCCTACCCTGGAGCAATGCCACCATGTGAATTCCAGGCAGTTCCCCAAACTGCATTTAGGGACTTTAAGGGCCGCATAATTCTCCTGTAGCAAGAACTGCCAAGTGCCTACAGTGGTAATTGAGGATATTGGGGGCCTCCTGCCTACTTTTTTCCTGCAAAGGAAAGTCCTTTCAGGCTCCAGGTTGATCCTGGCAAGGGAGATAGTGGAGGAGAGTCAGGGTGCTTTGCTCTTCTCTCTATGCTGTCATTCTGGGTTTGTGTGCTCCACAGGTTTTACTACTCATTTGCTGCACTCCAGCTCTCTCCTTCAAACTCTCTACTCAAACTTGTCTATTTGTTGCTTTGGTTCTTTTCATTTCTTAGCAGGTCACCTGCAGATACTTCCATCCTCCTTATTTAGGTCCAAAGTAAATATAAAAATTCATTTTCTAATAATTTTTTTCAATGAGGTTTTAAAATCCTGTAGGTACTCTTAATTCAGAAAAAAAAATCCCTAGGTTGATCAGATTGTAATTTCAAATTATTATGGATAATATTCATCTATTCAGCACCTTCTGTTATATATTAAATAGTTAAATGATGAGGTCTACATTTTAATGTAGGGACTTTTTACTATACTTCACCTTTGATGAGTCCTAGAGTTTATAATCTGTTATCCATGAAGCCATCAGAGTGGATCCCGAGAAGTGAAGTGGATCTCTAGTACAGGACAATGAAGTTGAACTCAGAAAATGGAAGAAGATTCCAGGAAAAAAAGTAGATTTTGGAGATCACTTTCCTCATTTTCATTCACTTACCTACTTTCCCAACAAATGTGTCTCTGCAGATTCCTTATTACCATACCAGTTCAGCAATGCCTTTTTATGTTTCACTTAACACATTTATTTCTTCTCATTGGGGAAGATCATTCCCGGTATCTAGTCAGCCATATTGAAAAAGACATTCGCTGATATTTATTTATTTATAAGAAAAATGTCACTTGAAACTCTCCTTCATCCCAGGATTTCTGTCTAAAAACTGTTTCTGTCCTACCTTAGAATGTAGTTCTAAAGGTTAAAAGTGTAGTTTTATTTTGGAGTGGCCAACTTAATTGAGATGGCCAGGGAGATCTCTGAAGAACTAAGAAAGGGCAAAATCATTTTATTATTTATGTTAGTGGAGGCATGTATAGACTATTCTCCCAACTATTTCCTATTTATATTTCTGCCTCCTCATCCGTATAAAATAAAAATCATAAAATTAAAATTTAAAAGAAATAATTAAATGATGTACAAGTTACCACCATGAACTGAGGTAAAAAGGCTAGAGTTTATTAGGATAAACACAAATAAATAAAACTGATACTTCGGCATTGTTTGGGAAGGGAGCTGGTTGTGATTTCACAAAAAATCAAGGCTAGTATTTCTAAGGCTGCATGAACAGGAAGACATAAACTCAAACTTTGGTGAAAAAAAAATTCTTTAAGTCTTGGTACCTAAAGAAACTTTAATCAGTATATGTTGGTTCAATTGGATTTTGAGCATGATTAAAAAACAGACACTCTGGGCCCTATTCATATTCCAGAGCTCATTGTGTTTTCCATTTGATTTACTCTGATGAGAGACTATGCTTGGCCAGCTGCAAGCAGCATGTTAAGAATTATTTTCAACTTAGTTGATAAGGTACATTTTGGGGGTGGGGAAAAGAGATACTTAGGCTGAGCTTACATGAGATTTATCACCTGCTAAGCTCCACGGTATAAAAGAACACCCTGAGCAAAACACTGACTTTTTTTTTCTTCACCAATTTTATGCCTATCATCCCTCACAAACATTTAAAACTCACCTCATTCAAGTAATCCTATATTTGGTCTTTTTTTTTTTTTCTAGATTCACTGTAGAAAAATAGAGTATTATTCAGTTTTCTTTTCTTTTTCTTTTCTTTTCTTTTTTTTCCCCTGAGATGGAGTCTTTCTCTGTCTCCCAGGCTGGAGTGCAGTGGCGTGACCTCGGATCACTGCAACCTCTGCCTCCCGGGTTGAAGCAATTCTCCTGCCTCAGCCACTTGAGTAGCTGGGATTACAGGCACCTGCAACCACACCTGGCTAATTCTTGTATTCTTAGTTGAAACAGGATTTCTCCATGTTGACCAGGCTGGTCTCGAACTCTTGACCTCAGGTGATCCGCCCGCCTTGGCCTCCCAAATTGTTGGGATTACAGGTCTGAGCCACCACGCCCAGCCCTATTCAGTTTCCAGTCATGTCTTCTCAGACAGTCTTCATATGTTTATGGTCTTACCTCTAACTTGACTTTAACTTTTCTGAAAATAGACAAAAAATAATTATGCGTGTCTTGTCTATCCATTTATGATATCTGATATCATGCATTCCATAAATTTTGTTGACCAATAACATAAATATGAATCAAATTCATATCTTGTTTTTATTACATCAATGTTTAAATGTCCATATAAAACTTTAAAAATTAACATAATGTAGATAATTAAGGTTGGAAAGTGCATCTTCCAAAGCACGTTATACTTTCCAAGTAAACCCTTAGACATGTAAATTCTAATTAAAATGAGAAAAAACTGTTTCTTCAAGGCTTTGAAATTTTTAATTAATCTTTGTATTTAAAAACTATTAATAATCACTTTATGCAATTATTTTTAACAGTATTTTCAAATTAGGCAATTAAAATAATTTAATGAACCAATTTAAATTATGTTTAGCATAAGTGGTCTGAAGTAATGTCTAAAACAATGTTATTATGCATAGTGATAAAATTAATAATCATAAATATTTCTAAAATCTGTTATATTATGTGTGGGAAATTATAAACAGACCTGGAGCAAAGGCTGTGGGATATAGAGGGATGATAAAGCTAGACAGATGGGGCAGTTGATTGATGAAGATCTATGCATGCAATGAATTCCTAAGATGTTTCAGCAGCTTGTGTTCATTGATGGCCTCTTATATGTTAGAAATTTTACTAATGTAAATATGCAAGAGATGTAGGCTTAAATATTAAGAAAGGGAATATCTTGGTCCACAGGCTGCTACAACAAACTACTATAAGCTGAGTATCTTATAAATAACAAAATTTACTTATCATAGTTTTCGAGGCTGAGAAATCCAAAAATAAGGCAAATTTGGTATCAAGTGGGTACCTGTTTTCTTGTTCATAGGTGGTACCTTCTCACTGTGTCCTCATATGATGCAAGGAGCTAGCTAGATCTCTGCAGTCTCTTTTATAAGAGCTCTAATCCCATTCATGAGGACTTTGCCCTCATGACAGGACCTCCCAAAAGCCCCTACTTCCTAATAACATCACTTTAGTGGTTAGGATTGTAACATATTAATTTGGGGAGCCTTAATATTTATACCACAGCATGAAATGACTTAATTAGTTTTAAAATATTTATCTAGAAACCATTTTAAGAATTATTTAAAGGCAATTGTAGAATAAAGATTGACATTAGATAAAACTAATTAGCCTATTATAATATTTTTATTTAAAGGATAAATTAGTCAGTAGCTGATAGAATTGTATAAGTGCCTTAGGTTTAAAAAGCATTCCAGAAATAGAATGGATAGTGCTGGTTGACTGATTTCAGATGGGCAAAATGATTTAGACTAAGATTGATTTCTTAGTGCTAACAGCAAGAATTATGACACAATAACATATTTTTTCAACCTACCAAAAAGAAGTTGACAAGCTTCCAATACATAAAAGGAGTAGACTGTTGATGAGTTGTGATAGATTTGAAGTTTTCTATTTTTTATCAATGAATAAAATTCTATTTTTCAAGTAAAACCTAGTGGGTAAAATAAATAGATAAAACAGTATTTTATTAAAATAATTTTCTTATATGCATTCAAATTTGCTTAAAAAACAATTAAGAATTTACATTTTTTATTAAGAAACCTGTCAAATACTAAAATGAAAATTCATTAGCTATAATTGAGAGATGACCAGATACCATAAAGCAAAGTATCAGCAAACTTAAATGTTGGCCAATAGTATTTACGCAAGTCAAAATTAAAAACAAAAAATAAATAATAAAAAAAGCAGATCCTGGATTACCTCTGGGATTGTATTAAGCTTCCTGATATATGTATAATTGGAGTCCTAGAAGAAAATGAAAATAAGAAAAGGGCAGTCAAAATACAAACAATACAGTAGTCAAAGTTTTTCATACTGTAAATAGATAGATAGTATTCGCAGATTTTGGAAACTCAGCAGAATACAAGCAAGATAAATAGAGAGGAAACCATTCCTAAGAGAAGAGAAAA
This sequence comes from Gorilla gorilla gorilla, assembly GCF_029281585.2. Classification (NCBI taxonomy): domain Eukaryota; kingdom Metazoa; phylum Chordata; class Mammalia; order Primates; family Hominidae; genus Gorilla; species Gorilla gorilla. Next base: position 178,086,937 of record NC_086017.1, read on the forward strand.
GCCAAACTGCTAAACCATAAAGCTATGGAGACAATGTTAAAATTAGCCAGAGAAAAAAGATACATAATACACAGGAAAACAGCTATAGAGGGTAGAACTGAAGATAGTAGGACATCTTTAGTGTTCAAAAAATAAGAAATAAATAAAAACATAGAATTTTTATCTTTAAAAAGTGTTTGTTTTGTTCAAAAGTAAAGAAACTTCCTGATAAATAAAAACAATGAACATGTGCTGCTCAAGAAAAATACTAGAAAATATGTGATAGATATTCAAATATAAAGAAAAAAAGTTATAACGTGCAAACAGCACACCTAAGAAAGCTGATGTAGCTATGCTAATACGAGGAAGGCAGACCTTAAGGTGAGTTGTATTGCCAGAGTTAAAAATGGGTAATTTCATAATGATAAAAAATGCAATTCATCAGGAAGAAATCAATTCTAAATTTTTATACACCTAATAATAGAAGCTTAGAATACAAAAAACCAAAAGGAACAAAAATAAAAGGGAGAAATAGACAAATATATAATTATAGTTAAAAATGTTAACACTCCACATCAGTAATTTATAAAATGAGTGTCCTCAATTCAGTAAATGTTTAAAAGACTTGAAAATCACTATGAACCAACTTAATTAATATTTATTAAACATTTCACCCAACAACTGCAGAATAAACATTTTTTTTCAAGTTCATAGGGAGTGCTCACAAAGCCAAGCTCCATGCTGGGGCGTAAAATAAGTCACAATAAATGTCATGTGATTAAATCATATAGAGCACGTTTTCTAACCACAAAAATATTTAATTACAAATATAAAGAAATGCATGTAAATAAATTCCAAATGCTTAAAATTGTTATAAAAGTAATAATACACTTAAAAATAGTACTTATGATGAGTCAAGAAAGACATCACAAAGGAAATTTTTAATATTGTTTAAATCAAATGATAATAAAAATGCAATATAACATAATTTGTTATATTTCATATATATTATATATATTATAAATATACATATATTAAATATACATATATATTGAAAATCTGTAGCTGTTATAGAAATTAAATTTATAATTTAAAATACCCTTACACAGATAATTTCAGGCCCAGTTTTCCCCAATGAAAAATGATATCAAACAAATAAGGAACAAAGGAATATTCCTCATTTGATTTTTTTGAAGCCATTATAATTCTGATTCCAAAATCTGAAACAATATTACAAGAAAAGAAAATTACAAACTGATATAATTTATAAACTTAGGTGCAAAAAAATAGAAAACCCCAAAATGTTAGCATGTCAAATATGACAATATATTTACAATACTAAAAGTTTAAGACACTAAGTAGCAGCAAGTTTTTTTCCAGGAATGAAAACTTGGTTTAACATTCAAAAATAAATTTAATCGGACATCAAGTAATACAGGTTGGATGTCCCCTCCAAATCTCATTTTGAGATGTAATCCCCAGTGTTGGAAGTGGGGCCTGGTGGAAGATGTTTGGATAACAGGGATAGATTCTTCACTTCTCACAATAGTGAGATAGTGAGTTCTTGCCAGATCCGGTTGTTTAAGAATGTGTTGCACCTCCTCCCACCATTGCTCCTGCTCTTGCCATGTGACATACCTGCTTCTGTTTCACCTTCTGTCATGAGTAAAAGCTCCCTGAGTCCTGCCCAGAAGCCAAGTAGATGCCAGTGCTGAGAGGTGACGGCGTGCTGGCGGTCCTCACAGCCCTCCCTCGCTCTCGGCGCCTCCTCTGCCTGGGCTCCCACTTTGGCGGCACTTGAAGAGCCCTTCAGCCCGCCGCTGCACTGTGGGAGCCCCTTTCTGGGCTGGCCAAGGCCGGAGCCGACTCCCTCAGCTTGTAGGGAGGTGTGGAGGGAGAGGCGCGAGCGGGAACCAGGGCTGCGCGGGGCGCTTGAGGGCCAGCTGGAGTTCCGGGTGGGCGTGGGCTTGGCGGGTCCCGCACTCGGAGCAGCCGGCCGGCCCTGCCGGCCCCGGGCAATGAGGGGCTTAGCACCCGGGCCAGCGGCTGCGGAGGGTGTACTGGGTCCCGCAGCAGTGCCGGCCCACCGGCGCTGCACTCGATTTCTCACTGGGCCTTAGCTGCCTTCCCGCGGGGCAGGGCTCGGGACCTTCAGCCTGCCATGCCTGAGCTTCCCACCCCCTCCACGGGCTCCTGTGTGCCCGAGCCTCCCCGATGAGCGCCGCCCCCTGCTCCACAGCGCCCAGTCCCATCGACCACCCAAGGGCTGAGGAGTGCGGGTGCACAGCGCGGGACTGGCAGGCAGCTCCACCTGCAGCCCGGGTGCGGGATCCACTGGGTGAAGCCAGCTGGGCTCCTGAGTCTGGTGGGGACTTGGAGAACCTTTGTGTCTAGCTCAGGGATTGTAAACGCACCAATCAGCGCCCTGTCAAAACAGACCACTCGGCTCTACCAATCAGCAGGATGTGGGTGAGGCCAGATAAGAGAATAAAAGCAGGCTGCCGGAGCCAGCAGTGGCAACCCGCTGGGGTCACCTTCCACATTGTGGAGGCTTTGTTCTTTCGCCCTTTGCAATAAATCTTGCTACTGCTCACTCTTTGGGTCCACACTGCTTTTATGAGCTGTAACACTCACCACGAAGGTCTGCAGCTTCACTCCTGAAGCCAGTGAGACCACGAGCCCACCAGGAGGAACAAACAACTCCAGACGCGCCACTTTAAGAGCTATAACACTCACCGCGAAGGTCGGCGGCTTCATTCTTGAAGTCAGTGAGACCAAGAACCCACCAATTCCGGACACACTGCCATGTCTATAGCATCATGAACCAGTTAAACCTCTTTTCTTTATAAATTACCCACTCTCAGGTATTCCCTTACAGCAATGCAAGAATGGCTAATACAGAAAATTGGTACCAGGAGTGGAGCATTACTAAAAAAAGGCCTGAAATAGTGGAAGCAGCTTTGCAACTGGATAACCAGCAAAGGTTGGAAGAGTTTGGAGGGCTCAGAAAAAGACATAAAAAGGAGAGGAAGTTTGGCCCTTCTTAAAGAATGGTTAAGTGGTTGTGAACAAAACGCTGATAGTAATAGATAAAGTGAAGTCCACCCTGATGAAATCTCAGAGGGAAATGAGAAAGTTATTGAGAACTAGAGCAGAAGTCACCCATGTTATGCTTTAGCAAAGAGCTTCCGTGCATTGTGTTCATGTCCTGGAGATCTGAGAAAGTTTAAACTTAAATGTGATGACCTAGAGTATATGGCAGAAAAGTTTTCTAAGCATCAGAGCATTCAAGATGTGGCCTGGCTGCTTCTTAGAGCCTGCACTCAGATACAAGATCAAAAAAAAGTTGACTTATGGTTGGAATTTATATTTGAAAGGGAAGCAGAGTGTAAAAGTTAGGAAAATGTGCAGCTTGGCCATGTGGCAGAGAAAGAAAAAGCATTATCAGAAGAGGAATTCAAGCAGGCTGTGGAGCAACCACTTATTAGTGAGAATGGCATGATTAAAAAGAGCCAGGTACTGATAGCCCAAACAATGGGAAAAAGGCCTTGAAGGCATTTCAGAGATCTTTGTGGCAGCCCCTCCCATCGCAGGCTTTAAGGCTGAAAAGGAAAGAATGGTTTCCTGGACCAGGCAAAGGACCTCTCTGCTCTGCCTAGCATCAAGACACTCCTACTTGTGTCCTGGCCACTCCAGCTCTAGGCACAGCTCAAAGGGCTCTAGGTTTAGCTCAGGCCACAACTGCAGAGGCTGCAGTCTGTAAGCCTTGACAACTTCTACATGGTGTTAAGCCTGTAGGGGCAGAGTTCAAGTGTGAAAGAGGCTTGGCAGCCTCTGCCTAGATTTCAGAGGATGTATCAGAAAGTCTGGGTTCCCAGATAGAAGTTTTCTTCAAGGGCAGAGCCCTCACAGGAAACCTCTACAAGGGCAGTACAGAGGGTAAGAACGGGTTTGGGGGTCCCACAGAGAACCCTTACTGCAGCACTGCCCAGTAGAAATCTGGGAACTGAGCCACTGTTCTCCAGACCACAGAATGGTAGATTCACAGGCAGCTTGTACACTGCACCTGGAAAAGATGCAGGTGCTCGACACCAATCCGTGAAAGCAGCCATAGGGTCTGTACCCTGCAAAGACACACTGACAGAGCTTCCCAAGGTCTTTGGAGCCCACCCCTTGCAGCAGTGTGCCTTGGATGTGGGATATGGAATCAAAGGAGGTTATTCTGGAGCTTTAAGACTTAATGACTGTCAGATGAGTAGATTGCAAAAATAGGTGGGAATTGAACAATGAGAACACATGGACACAGGAAGGGGAACATCACACACTGGGGCCTGTTGTGGGGTGGTGGGAGGGGGGAGGGATAGCATTAGGAGATATACCTAATGTTAAATGACGAGTTAATGGGTGCAGCACACCAATATGGCACATGTATACATATGTAACAGACCTGCAGATTGTGCACATGTACCCTAAAACTTAAATTATAATAAAAAAATTAATTTTTCAAATTTATCTATAAATTCAAGGCCACCACAGTTGAAATCACAATTTTTGTTGTTGTTGTTGTTTTGTTTTCATTTGGCTTTTTAGAGGCATTTTCAATTCTATTCTAAGAATTCTATGAAAACAAAAATTTCTAAAACATCTGCTCTAAAAAAGGTGGAGCAAAACTTCCTAAACCTTAAGTGGCGTGGGTTACACGTAGTGACATTCATTCAAAGTGTACTCCCTGAAATTAAAACTCTCAAAATCTGGGTACAGGAGAAACATAATATAATAAAAGCCATATATGGAAAACTCAAAGCTAGTATCATACTAAATGGGGGAAAACTAAAAGCCTTTCCCCTAAAATCTGGAACATAATAAGGATGCCCACTGTCACTTCTGTTATTCAGCATAGTACTGGAAGTCCTACTTGAATAATCAGACAACAGAAAAATACAAAGAGCATCCAAATTAAAAAGTAAGAAGTCAAATTGTCCATATTTGCCAATGACATAATCTTATATTTGGAAAAAAAACTAAAGATTCCACAAGAAAACTTTTAGATCTGCTAAGCAAATTCAGTAAAGTTGAAGAATACAATATCAGCATACAAAAATCAGTAGCATTTCTGTATGCCAACAGCCAACAAACTGAAAAAGAAATAAAAATTAAGCTTATTAACAGTAGCCCAAATAAAATTAGTAACAAGGAATTAACTAAAGAAGTGAAAGATATCTGAATAAAAACTGCAAAACAATGATGAAAGAAACTGAAGACACAAAAATAGAAAAATATTCCATGTTTATGGATTGAAAGAAGGAATATTGTTAAGATGTCCATATTATCCAGTGCAATCTACAGATTCAATGTAATCCCTATCAAAATACCAATGACATTCTTTATGGAAATAGAAAAAAAATCTAAAATTTATATGGAACCACAAAAAAAACTCAGAATAGACAAAGATACTCTAAGCAAAAAGAATAAAATTGTAAGAACCACTGTACCTGATGTCAAATTATACTACAGAGCTATAGTAACCAAAACAGCATGTTACTGGTGTAGAAGCAGACACATAGACCACTGGAACAGAATAGATAACCAGAAAACAAGTCCACAAACCTACAGTGAACTCATTTTCAACAAGGTGCCAAGAATATTCAATGGGGAAAGAACAATCTCTTCAATAAATGGTGCTAGGAATACTGGATATTCATAACCAGAAGAATGAAACTAGACCCGTATGTCTCACCATATACAAAAATCAAATCAAAATGGATTACAGACTTTAATCTAAGACAACAACTGGATGAAACTGGAGTTAATTATATTAAGTTAAACAAGCCAGGCACAAAAACACAAGCATCACATGTTCTCACTTATTTGTGGGATCTAAAAATCAAAACAATTGATCCTATAGAGATAGAAAATAGAACAATGATTACCAGAGGCTGGGAAGGGGAAAGAAGGGAGGGTGGGGGTGGTGTGGAGATGGATAATAGGTACAAAAAATGGAATAAATGAATGAATAAGGCCTAGTATTTGATTGCACAGGAGGGTGACTATAGTCATTAATTATTTAATTGTACATTTTAAAATAACTAAAAGTATAACTGGATTGTTTGTAACACAAAACATAAATGCTTGATGGGATAGATACCCCATTCTCCATGATGTGCTTATTTCACATTACAAGCCTGTATCAAAATGTCTCATGCACCCCATAAATATAGAAAGCTACTATGTACCCACAAAAGTTAAATATTTAAAAAAACAAAGAACACTGTATTGAAAGATAGAAAAAAATGGGTAAATTTACAGTGGAAAAACCTGATAATTATTACCTCATCCAGTTAATCAAGGTTAGCATTAATTATGATGTCATACAGATAGCATGGGTTCTTGATAAAATGTGATGAGAATGGCACTTCACCTTTCTGTCCTTCATGTATATATATATATATATATATAATATATGTTTTTTAGGATTCTGACAAATGTGTACATATTTTATATGATTACATCTTCAAAATCTACATCCCAAATAGATAAAGAACATTAAATATATGTGTATAGTCTAAGAATGAGAAAACATCCTATACACTCAGTTGAGAGACATTTTATAAACTAGTTGGCCAGCAGTCTAAAAACTGAAAATTTTCCAAAACATGAGAAGTCAAGAAAACTATCACAGTCTACAAGAGGCTAAAGGGACACAACAAATAGATGCTATGTAACATCATGAACATTATCCTGAAACATGACAAAGCAATTAGATACATCTAAGGAAATTTGAATAAAGTATGAACTGTAGTTAAAAATGTAGATATCAATGTTAGTACATTAGTTGTGATAAATGTACTGCACTTATGTACCATGTAAACAAAAAATTGGGGAGTGAGTATATGAGAACTCTCTATTCCTCTGTGCAACTTTCCTGTAAATCTAAAACTATTGTAAAATTAAAATGTTTCTTTTTAAAAAGCTTTGAATAGTCATAACAATATTCAAAGAGGAAAAGCACTATGCGTGATTTCAGGGTTTACTCTAAAGGTACATTAATCACATTGGTGTGGTATTGGCATAAGGATAGATACATACATCAATGGAACAAATAGAGAGTACAGAAATACATCCACACAGATATAGTCAATTAATTTTTGACAATCATGCCAAAGTAATTGAATAGGTAAGATATAGTATTTTAAATTACAGTGCTGAAACAAATTGCTATCCACATATAAAATAAACATTATTTCAATGCCTACCTGTAACATTTAGAACAATTAATTCAATATGGATTGTAGAATCAGATGTATAAACTAAAATTATAAAGCTTCTGCAAGTAAACATAAGAGAACTTCTTTATAAACTTTGGGTGGAGACATGTTTCTTACAATTCAAAGCATATTAAACATAAAACAAAAAGTGGATAAATATGACATCTTAAAATCTAAGTAATCTTTTATTTAAAACATACTCTTAAAATAGAAAGTCTTCTGCCTACTGGAATTAAATACTCACAATGTTAGTCTGACAAAGAATTTATTTCTAGATTATATACTAACTCCAACAAATCAATAATAAAATGACAGACTTCAATTTAAAAACTGCACAAAATCCTGTAATATACCTGTTGTAAATGAAAATAGAGAAATGGCTACTGAGTTCATGAAATTATGCTGCACATAGCTAGTTATAAGAAAAATGCAAGCTAATTAATTGGGCATAGTGGCATGTACCTGTAATCTCAGCTACTCAGGAGGTGAGACAGGAGGATCACTTGAGCCCAGGAGTTCGAAGCTGCAGTGAGCTCTAATTGTACAGCTCTACTCCAGCCTACGCAACAGAATGAGGCCCTGTTTCAAAAATCTCCAAAATGAAAAAAAAATAGAACATGACAATGTCAAGTGCTGCTGAAGACGTAAAACAACAAAAAAATATGTTGCTTGGAACTGTCCTATAGAGTCAAATACATACCAACAATAAACCCAGAAATTCTAGTTGGAGGTATTTACCCAAGAGGAGTGAAAACACACAAATATGTGTACATAAGTGATCAGAGCAAGTTTATTCAGAATGGTAAACAAAATAACCAAAATGGTTATTAAAGGGGAATAAATATAAAAAAGTTATTCTCATAAAATGGAAATCATATTTAGCAATTAAAAATAAGCAGCTACTAATACATTATTTTGAGAGAAAGAAGCAAGAAAAAAGTTGTGCATACCTTCTTCTGTTTATATAAATTCCTACTAAGCAATAGCGATAGGAAAATAGTTGTTATCGTGGAGAATAGATGGGGTTGGCTAGACAGGAACATGAGTACTTTCTGGGACAATTGTAATAATCTTTGTCTTATTTGGGATGTAGATTTTGAAATTGTAATTATGTAATCATATAAAATGTGTACATATTTGTCAAAATCCTAAAAAACATATACTTAAAAATGCCTGCATGTCATTGTACATACACAATGCCCAATTAAAAATACTAAAATTAATTTTAAATGTTCTTCTTAATTGGCTTTTACTTACATTTATTTAATTATAGATTGTGTTGAATATTTTAACTACATATTCTAGTTTATCAGTGAATATTATGTTATTATACTTTGTGCTTATATATATTTTTATTTTTTATTTCTATGATGTCTTAATAGATATAATAACTTAGCATTTATTTAACATTACTACACATATTTTACAACTGTTATTTTAACTTTTTAATATATTAAATCTTTATATTTATTTCATTGTAATTTATTTTTTTTTTGTAAGCATAGAAAGGCTTTTTCCATTAGAGGTTAGATAAATATTATTTTCTAGTTCTTCCAGCATTTTTTAGATTAAACTTGTTAGTTCCTTTGTAATTTAGTTTTTGTCTGTTGAAATAAAGAATATCAATTATTTTTTCTGATTTCTAGTTGATTATGGCTTTTTTTCTGTTGATGTATAAAGCATCTTGAATAAAGTATATTTCTGGGCTATTTTAATTATCTCTCTGGTGTAATAAAATACCACATATTTTAGCTTTTATAATGTATTTATATAAGAAAGAGTAATTCTCTCATTACTCATCTTTGGTCAGAATTTACGTCTATGGTCCATTCTATTCTCTTGGAATAACTTTAAAGTCTAGATACCAAGGTAAATAAATGACATTGTAAAATTCAGTAAAATTGCATTAAGTCTGTACATTAATTGGTGAATTTCTGACATCTTACTCTATTTTTGTTCCAATTAAGGAAAATGAGAGTTTCCTCCACTAATTTTTTCCCTTTATGTAATTTAAGAACATTTTACTTTTCCACTTATATCTCTGATTTAGACTAGTTTTATGTATTGTAATTATATTATTACATTTGAGTGAAAATATTTTCATTTTAACTTAACTAGCTTTTAATGTTACATAGGAAGTATTTGTGTCCAAATACTATAATAGTGCCTCATATGAAGAGTAATGTTGATTTCTTGATATAGAGTCACAGTTTTTATTAACTTGTTATTTTATTACATTCTATATCGGGATACATTTTCTATGATACTTGCTTTGAAAGGATAATTAATTGAAGATTCTTCAAAGCTTAGTATATGATGTTTTGACATTAGATTTCCATATTTCATTTAATGATTTATGATACAATTATATTTTTAGGACATGGAGTCCTAATAATTATATTTTAGAAATATAAAGAGAACTCAAAAATTTAGTTTTAGTTTATCCCCAAGTCCTATTTATATGACTGTAGAAAGCATAGTGAACAGTTTAGAGAATGCTAAGAACTGGAAAGATATATTATAAGAACAGCAAAGCTTTTAAAGGGTTTCTAAATAGCACACAGATGGTATTATAGTAACCAAAGTACTAGAACATAGTCAATGACATCTCAGAGCCCACCAGTGATAAGATGGTAGTCAAGATAGGGATAATTTTTCACTGACAGCCTTTTCCTGAGAGCCTGCCAGTACAATGATGATCAGAAGAGGAAAGAAGAGGGGAAATAACCAGTGTGACTTGTTAAAAAAAAAAAAAATGGGCCGGGTGCGGTGGCTCACGCCTGTAATCCCAGCACTTTGGGAGGCCGAGGCGGGCGGATCACGAGGTCAGGAGATCGAGACCATCCTGGCTAACATGGTGAAACCCCGTCTCTACTAAAAATACAGAAAATTAGCCGGGCGTGGTGGCGGGCGCCTGTAGTCCCAGCTACTCAGGAGGCTGAGGCAGGAGAATGGCGTGAACCTGGGAGGCGGAGCTTGCAGTGAGCTGAGATGGCACCACTGCACTCCAGCCTGGGCGACAGAGCCAGACTCCGTCTCAAAAAAAAAAAAAAAAAAATGGTCCTATAGCCTTCCAAATCTCTTTCCATCCAACTTTATTCCAAACGTGATGTTTTATCCTGGACTGAAAACAGAGAAATTCTCTCTAATTTTCCTGAAAATCTTTGGACTTGTAGACTGGGGGTTCAGCCCCAGACCCAAGCCTCATAATTTTGTCAGCTGGGAGGAGAGAAAACTGAGCATCTGTCTGTTGAAGTGAAAGTTGTCAGGTCATGAGATCTGCCTGGAAAAAAACGTATATTAAAGGAAAAGCCCAGCAAAGGCATATGAAAACCACAAAGCCACCTATGGTAATCAAAGTCATTACTCATTATAAATAGAGAAAGAAAATCAAAGAATTGTTTGGTTTTAAAAAGGAAAAAAAAATGGTATTCAAAATAGAAGAATAGGCCAGGCACGGTGGCTCATGCCTGTAATCCCAGGACTTTGGGAGGCCAAGGTGGGCAGATCACAAGGTCAAGAGATCAAGACCATCCTGGACAACATGGTGAAACTCCGTCTCTACTAAAAATACAAAAAAATTAGCCAGGCGTGGTGGTGGGCACCTGTAGTCCCAGCTACTCAGGAGGCTGAGGCAGGAGAATTGCTTGAACCCCGGAGGCGGAGGTTGCAGTGAGCCAAGATCGCACCACTGCACTTCAGCCTGCTGACAGAGCAAGACTCTGTCTCAAAGGAAAAAACAAAACAAAACAAAACAAAAGGCAGAAGAATAATTATTGACAATTAAAATATGATGACTTCACTTTTAAAAGTGAAATAGAACAGTGATAAAATTGAGGAACCTAAGGAAAATAAGAGAAGAAAGCTAAGAGATTAAGGATTAATTCAGAATGACGAGTATCAATCAGAAAGTACTTCTGATTGAAATTACTTCTAGAATGAAAAAATGTGGGAAATAGATGAAAGATATCAATAGGTATTCAAAGATTTTGCACTTGTTGCCCAGGCTGAAGTGCAATGGTGTGATCTCGGCTCATCGCAATCTCTGCCCAGGCGATTCTCCTGCCTCAGCCTCCGGAGTTGCCGGGATTACAGGCACCTGTCAGTAAGCCTGGCTAAATTTTTGTGTCTTTAGTAGAGACGGGGTTTCGCCATGTTGGCCAGGCTGGTCTTGGATTCCTGACTTTGTGATCCACCCGCCTCAGCCTCCCAAAGTGCTGGGATTACAGGCGTGAACCACGGCGCCTGGCCTAAAAGATTTTTTTTTTTTTTCAAAATGGAGAGTAAAATACAAATCTTCACACTGAAAAGACTTGATGAGTAATAAGAAAGAGATGCAGAGCTAGAAATACCTAATGTATGACACACTATAAAGAATTTTTTTAATCTAAAAATATTCAGAGAAAATGTACAAAGCTTGTAAGTAAAGTTGAATACTAGAAGTTCCCAAAGAAGGAGAACAATTTGTTTCTACAACTTTATGTCCTATTAGATTCAAGTGAAAGAAATAAATAAGGCATTTTAGTTACAACACTATTCAAAAAGTCGCCCCCACACTCCACCATGCATCTTTTTTGAAAAAAAAAAAATTTGGATATACTTTAGTAAAACACAGACTAAATTCCAGAGGAAAACATTGAATCCCAGAGACAGGCTATTAACGTCATAAGACAAAATTTAGAAAGCAATCATTCTGAAAGTTATTGCTATAGAACTGGCCTAAAAAGTAAATACTTAACCAAAATATAAATAGGAAGTTGAATTATTCTAGTAAATAATAAAAATGCACTTATTTCTTCCTTCACTAAAAAAGCATTAATTCTTGAGGAAAAAAGGTTTAAAACTAGAAAAAATGTAGTCTAAATATAAAGCATCTTATAGTGGAAATTTGAGTATTTGAAAGAGGAAATTTAAAAGAAAGAGGAAATAGATATGCATATATATATATATGGCATGAGGACCTAGGGAATGTTACATATTCTAAAATACCCTTTCACTCAAAATATATAGAAATACTGGGGGGGAAATCCCAATTCATGCTTAACTGAACTCAGAAAAAAGGGAAAAAATCCACTCAGACCAATACATTAAGAGGAAACTGCTAACCAGCGTAATAAGATGACATTGAAACCTCAAGGTCCATCAGAAAAGATGCAGAAACCTCTGATTTAAATGCAAGAATTTTAACAAGAATACCTGACAAGAGAAAAGGCCTTGGCCTCCCTGAGGAGATAATAACTGCAGAGAACTGGATAATGAGAACTCAGCCCTGTAAAAATTTGAAGAAAGTGTTCTGAGAAGAGGGAGCAGTATAAAATCCCCAAAGTAGAAGGGCCTTGGGGCACTAAGGCTGTGGTCTAGTGAGCAAGAAAGAATGTAGTAGAAGTAGAGATGAAAGGTTTAGACACAATCCATGTATGTAAGGCTATAATTGTGATAAATAGCTTTGATTTGAAACTAAGCTCAATGGAAAGCCATTAGAGGGTTTCAGGAAGGAGTGATGAAATCAGATTTAAAATAAAAATTGGATGTTGCTCTGGGTGAATAAAATAGATAAGGCATAAGTGCTTAATCCAGTTCCCATCATAGAATAAGCACTACATAATAGATAACTGATTCTTCAACAGAAGCAAATATGTAAATGGTCAATTTGTTTCTTAATTATTTTCACTAGTTATATCATTTCTGCCTGTAGTACCACAAACTTTTCATATTTCCCTTTCATTTCTACAAATATATCTTAGGGCTAAAATCAAAGCTGATCTGAAAGTTTTTGGTGGATAATAGTGATGATTTTGGCTTAAGGAACTAAGGAATTGTCTAGGTCTTCACAGGGTTCCAAGAAAGAAGAGGTTACTACATTGCCTAAAGCAAAGAGATTAGTGATTCCAGAAAAGAACTGCTACATTACCTAAAAGACAGCATCTAAGGCTGTTGTGCCCATTAAATGCAGATTAATGGCATGAGGCTAGCAGAAAGCAGGGGAGACAAAAAGAGAACTAGGCCTATTGATTTTTTTCCAAGATTGTAAATTGAATACAATATGAGAGATGAAGAGTTCTAAATCGTCCATGTTTACTTATGCAGCATCTCTTCACATTCAATAGAATATCACTTTGATTACTTTAACCAATGCAAAAAAAATGTCAAGTGGTAGCATCTTTAATTTCCTTCTTCACAACCAGAATTTGTTTTGTTTAGAGGCAAGTCTAGTTGTCTCTGCTTGGAGTCAATTCTTCTGGCTTTCTTCTTGATCATTTACAGAATGAAGATTTGCTCTAAGAAAAATAAGCATGTTTCTTGTTTGATGTTTTGCTTTTGTTTAGCATCTTAGTCTTTTTCTCATCTAAAGTTTTGCTATATCCAAGTGTGGTTAGATTAATATAAGTGATTATTTTAAGATTATACCATAATATGGAAAGTATTATAAATTGCTTTGTTTTTGAAATTCAAAATTGTTATAGTAGACAGCAACCTGCTATTTCCAGGTTAGTTTTAATAGTAAAGCATCACATAAAAAGCAGACTTTAGAATCAATAAAAGATATTTCTGTTTCTAATTTGACAAATGAAATTTTAGTTATGATGCTGAAATTCCATTATCACCATCATTTAGACATACTTAATGTGGACATGCTGGGCACATGCTGCTAGCATAAACACATTTGGCTCATATGTAAGATTTAATTTCATCTCTAGTTTGGAAACAGAATTCCAGGCACAAAGCCTCAAATTGCAGTGACAGGTTCTATGGAACACTCCTACGTATGGCTCCACAGAGTGATGAAAAGAGGTGGTCCTGTGATAGGTAGATAGATAGGCATGAGCAGGGCAGGAGAGGACTCTTCCCCCAGCACACTAGAAAGGTCAGGTGATGGTTTGGCAATTATCACATTGCCTCTCTAAAAGTGATAAATTGGCAGGCTGCACCAGGGAGAGGCCATTTCCTGATGGTCCACACCTGTTAACATTAAAGTGTTAATTAAAGGCAGACACCAGGGAGAGACAACTTCCTACACATGTACATTGTATTGTATATATAATGGAATATATATATAAAGGGTAGTTCATTAAGTGTTAACTCACATGATCACAAGGTCCCACGATAGGCCGTCGGCAGGCTAAGGAGCAAGGAGAGCCAGTCCAAGTTCCAAAACTGAAGAAGCTGGAGTCTGATGTGCAAGGGCAGGAAGGATTAGCATGGAAGAAAGATGTAGGTTGGGAAGCTAGGTCAGTCTCTCTTCACATTTTTCTGCTTGCTTATATTCTTGCTGCACTGATGTTAATCTCGTTTGGCAACACCCTCACAGACACACCCAGGATCAATACTTTGTGTCCTTCGTTCCAATCAAGTTGACACTCACTATTAACCATCACAAGTCTACCGCTTGTCAAACTTGAACCCGTACGAGATAATACATGATCTTCAAATAAAGACAATAAAAAGGTCATAATTACACTTTACATAATACAGCTATCCTTCATACAACTGGAAACACACCACTGGATCCAATCAGCATAATGTCATCAATGTAAAGGACCAGTGTGATATCTTGCAGAAGTGAAAAGCGATCAAGGTCTCTCCAAATAAGATTATGAAACAAAGCTGGGGAGTTGATATTGCCCTGCAGTAGGACAGTAAAGGTATATTGCTGGCCTTGCCAGCTGAAGGCAAATTGCTTCTGGTGGACCTTGTAGACATGAGTGGAGAAAAATGCATTTGCCAAGTCAATGGCTGCATACCAGGTACCAGGAGATGTGTTAATTTGCTTAAATAATGAATCCACATCTGGTACAGCAGCTGCAATTAGAGTCACCACTTGGTTAAGCTTATGATAATCTACTGTTATTCTCCAAGATCCATCTGTCTTCTGCACAGGCCAAATGGAAGAATTGAACAGCGATGTGGTGGGAATCACCTCCTCTGAGTCTTTCAAGTCTTTGATGATGGCACTAATCTCTGCAATCCCTCCAGGGATGTGATATTGTTTTTGATTTATCATTTTTCTAGGTGGAGGCAGCTCTAACGGCTTCCATTTGGCCTTTCCCAACATAATAGCCCTCTCCCTACCAGTCAGAAAGCCAGTGTGGGGTTTCTGCCAGCTGCTTAGTGTGTCTATGCCAATTA
Source organism: Gorilla gorilla gorilla (assembly GCF_029281585.2). Lineage (NCBI taxonomy): Eukaryota > Metazoa > Chordata > Mammalia > Primates > Hominidae > Gorilla > Gorilla gorilla. The sequence goes on from NC_086017.1 coordinate 178,102,308, forward strand.
TGCATTCTGGTAGTGGGGAAATGACCGTATGTTCCTTCCACCATTATCCCACACCCTTAATATCCATTCCCATGTCTGTTCTCCAGATTTCTGTTTATATAAATTAGAAAACTCAAGCAGTTCTTTTCAAGTGTAGTGCACATCCTCTTGGGTCACACTCTCAATCTCACCTCTAAGGGCCTGCCAGGACTTTAGTCTAGTTATAGGTCTAGAGGCAAACAGGGGAGTTGGGGGTGGCTCCTGAAAAAAATCAACATTATCTTGCCTGGCAACTGCCTCAGAGAAGGCCATCAATTTGCCTCAGGAAGCACAGGGTTTATCTCCTCAGACAACGGTGGAAAGGCTGATGGCAGCATGGGTTGGGGAGGGGATGTTGCCAGTACTAGGGATGCAGAAGCTGTTCCTTCTAGCAAAAAAGCTTCATCAGAGTTTACAAACTCAGTGTCCCCAGCTTCATCAGGGTCCTCCCACACATCCCCATTCCAAGTTACAGGGTCCCATTCTTTTTCAATCAATATCCTCACTTTAACAGTAGACACCTGGCAAGGCTGTGCATGTAACTTTTGTTGCAGCTCAGCTCTCACATAATAAGAGCTTGTGTCTGTTCTTCCACAATTTCAGCTCTCTACAGGAGATAAGACTCTCATTCAGGGCAATCTTAGCAGATTTGAGGCTCAGTATCTGCTTCTGAAGCTGGCAGATAGAATCCTTGAGTTCATCATTTTCTTTCACCATGTTGTCCACTGAGCCTAGGAGCAAAAAACTGGCTTCATTATGTTCTGCATATATGATCGAAGGTATTATGTATATTGTCACTAAACTCTTTGCCTCTCATGAGCGATGAAACAGGAGTGTCAAATGCATTTATTTTGCATAACTCTCTAAATAGTGCATGCCAAGGACTATCAGTGTTCTCCATACTATTAGAAGTAGAATCCTTAGCATATTGGGGTCTAATCATATTAAGCAGCCAACTCCATAAACCCCAAAGCCAACAAAATAACTCCATCCTTAATATTCTGTTCCTCTAGACCCATTCCTGGTGCCAAAATCTGTATTCGTCAGGGTTCTCTAGAGGGACAGAACTAATGGAATATATATACATAGAGAGAGAATATATATATATATATATATAGAGAGAGAGAGAGAGAGAGAGAATATATATATTTTTATTATATATATGTATATATATACAATATATTTATGGGAGTTTATTAAGTATTAACTCACACAAGGTCCCACAATAGGACATCTTCAGGCTGAGGAGCAAAGAGAGCCAGTCTGAATTCCAAAACTGAAGAACTTAGTCCAATATTCGAGGGCAGGAAGCATCCAGCATGGAACAAAGATGTAGGCTAGGAGGCTAAGCCAGTCTCTCTTTTCACACTTTTCTGCCTGCTTATATTCTAGCTGGGCTGGTAGCTGATTAGATTGTGCCCACCCAGATTAAGGGTGGGTCTTTCTTTCCCAGCCCACTGACTCAAATGTTAATCTCTTTTGACAACACCCTCACAGACACACCCAAGATCAACACTTTGCATCCTTCAATCCAATCAAGTTGACACTCAGTATTAACCATCACACACATTGAGACAAAAATGGCAAAGGATGATCTGGGGACGCTCCACTGGAAAAAGGAAGAAAGCCTCAGATGGTCATGTCTATAACTCTCTAAACACACTGCTGTGCTCAATTACCAAGGCCAAGGAGAGCACTGCACATACGGAAAGCCCACCCAAAGTGAAGAATCATGGGAAAGAGGTGAGACTATAAAGTCCTAGGATCAAGATTAAATGCCCCATCTTTTTTTCTCTTTGACCTTCAGACTCCCACCTGCATCTCTTCCAAGGGTCCTTTCCTTTCTTTACTGTTCTAAGTCTTTTTAAGAAACATCCACTCCTGCTCTGGAACTTGCCTTGATCTCTTTTTCTGCTTTATGTGCCTCAGTCTAATTCTTTCTTCTGAGGACGCAAGGGCTGAAGTTGCTGCATGGTTACAACACAGCCCATAACTCAGGGTAACCAGGATCTCTTTCACATGTAACAGTTCTAGCAGCAAAATTCCGTTCCATTGTCTACATCTATGCTTAAGACAATACAAATATTTTAAAAATTATCTTAAATATTAAGACCATTAAGGGTTTTCATAAATAAAAAATTTTACAGTGATTCTTTTAAAAGGACGGTTTGAATACTATTATTATTTACAATTTTGCAAGGAAAATAAAATCACCATGGCTTAGTGAAGTGCATGCCCATGTAAGGACAGTAGATTACTGAGTTAAAATTCAGGTTATATTGAAAATAGAAAGCAGGGCTGGGTGCAGTGGCTCATGCCTGTAATTCCAGCACTTTGGGAGGCTGAGATGGGTTGATCACTTGACCCAGGATTTGGAGAGCAGCCTGGGCAACATGGTGTAACCCCATCTGTACCAAAAATACAAAAATTAGCCAGGCATGGTGGCACATGCCTGTTGTCTCAGCTACCCAGGGAACTTGAGCTCAGGAGGTCAAGGCTGCAGTGAGCCATGATTGCACCACTGCACTCAAGCCTGGGTGACAGAACAAGACCTTGTCTTCAAAAAACAAAACAAAACAAAACAAAAAACAAAAAAGCAGCACCAGAAGTTACCTATAATTATTAAGTAAACAAACAGTTTCTTACATATATATCAAAGTATAATTTCAGTCATATAACCTTTCAGGAAAGTACTAATAGTCCATTAAATTAAAATTAGTATATAGAATTTTCCACCTCTAGTCTAGTACCTAGTCTGGCCAATTTCATTTCAAGAAGGCCTAGAATGTACTTTTCTGCCCATAAGCTTAAATACGTTTTATTTATTAGTAACCATTTTAAGTATTATCTACATGTCTCTGAAATAAACATCACTTAGAATAATAAATATTATACACACATATATACACAAATTAATTCTGGTTTCTAAAGAAATATCTTAATATTTGGTCCAAAAATTTTAATCTCATCCATGATAATATTGATGCTGCTCTTCTCTCAGCAATATAATATATTTTATGTTACATAAAACTTACTGGCAAATAAATTTGTAAAAATTGAGAATGGGATGGAAACAACTATAAATAAGCATATATTGTGTTTGTTTTTGTTGCATTTGGTTTCTTAAAACAAATTCTCCATTGATATCCTCAGAACCCTCTTTTTTTTTTTCCTTACAGAGATTGTCAGAAATTGTAAAGGGGCTTGATTTTAACCTACCTGTAACCTAACAAGTTAAGTTACCAATGTTTCATGGAAGAAACTGGCAGAAAAAAATAAGAGCGCAGGGTCAGAAACAAAGGATTTTATTTTTCATGGCACAGTAAGCAGCATGAGCCTCAATGTATTTCCAACATTTTCACTCAAGTTCTCAGGAACAGCAAATGGGTCCAGATAGATGCCTGGGCTCTCAGTGAGTTGCATTACAGGAAAAGAATCCAGAGCTTAGGAGACCCCAAATTTTGAAACTGGGCAGTAACATGCCTCTTTCTGTGCTCCAGAAAAGACATTGTTTTTGTTATACTGGGCAATAAGCATTCATAATATTTGCTTTGGCATGAGACGTATCTTTGTCTCTCAAACCATGAGCACACCTGTCTTTCGCTCTAAAAGGAGATATAATTTTTTCTTCCAGGACTGTTCACCATACAAAAATCCTTGAAAAAATAGCCCAGAACAAACAGAATAATAATGCCTTGCTCACAATGCATGCAGAAATGTGAGAGATCTATGTTACCAAACATTTATCTATTTTATATTTGCTGACAAATGTTCAACAATATCTATTTGAAAAATTCTGTCAGTTGTACTTCAGAGACCAAGAATCATAGAGATTAAAAATAATTGAAATAATTAATTGAGATCTATATAGCAAAATCAAGCTTTAGTTTAAATTCTGATGGTATTGAGCCAAAATTTTAGCAGATTTACAATATCATTTATTTAGTTAGAAATGTAAGGTTCCCTGATTTTCTAGTAAAGTTCTTATGATCATAAAGGGGCTTGTGAGAAAACCAAGATATGCTGGTCTTGCATTCTTGTAGTGACAATAATGTACAATAGAAAATAAGACTCCAATGCTCATTTATCATTTATGATGACAGATTGAGAGCAGCTGCAAGCACAAAGCTGACAATTCTGCCTAGGATGATGTACAGCACAAACCAGAATGATCCTAAGATGCATTAACTTTATAATAATATACAGTGACCATTACCGATCTCATATGCAAGCTGTTTGGGATAATATATGAGGAAAAGGGGTGATTCAAAAAAAAATAGTATATTGTATGTTGACTTAAGACCACAGGATATTACACTTATAGCATAGGAGACTGCCGATTGTGAATTTCTTGGAGAAACATAAATCTTTAATTTCTTATAAATATACGCAAATGGGGCCAGGCACAGTGACTCATGGCTGTACTCCCAGCACTTTGGGAGGCCAGGGAGGGTGGATTACTTGAGACCAGAAGTTCAAGACCAACTCAGGTAATATGGAAAAATCCTGTCTCTGAAAAAAAAAAATTAGTCTGGCAGTGGCACGCATCTGTAGTCCCATCTACTGGGAAGGCTAGGTGGAGGATCACCTGAGCCCAGGTGGCTGAGGCTGCAGGGAGTGTGATAATGGCACTGCACTGCAGCCTGGTTGACAGAGTGAGATTCTGTCTCAAACAGAAATAAATAAATAAAACTAAATAAATAAATATATGCAAACACCTCCATTACTTGGCAAACATTGTGTAATAATGACAGCCCAAGATCAAAACAAGGATATAATATAAATAAAAAGAAAGAATGTCTTAAATGCAACCAATACTTTTTCCTATTCATTAACTCACAGATGCTTGGACCTTATATACACAGTACACAGATCATAAGAAACTCTGGCTAACAAAGCTAATTGTAAACCCAAAAACAGTAGATGTAACAGGAATCTATTCTGCTTCTAGAGTGAGATGATTTCAAATTGTGCCTCTCATCTGATGTAATTTCATTTGTTCTTAAACATATTTTTAATGAAAATCATAGAATATTTTTAAATCTTAAAGATAATCTAGCCTATTATCTTTAATAAATTAGACTCAGAGAACAGATATGTGGTAAAGAAAAACACTGAGTACTACTACAAAGATTATGTTAGGAACTTTATACATATCATATTTAGTTATCCCAAGATGCCTGAGAAAAAAAGCAATCTTATCCCATTTTCTCAGAAGGAAACTAAGGACATGATGTTTCAATCCACGTTCACGTTGAAATGAAGATTTTTAACAGTATTGACATTACAGTAATGTACTCACTTGTTACCGTAAATATTTCTTAAACCAAGATCTTGCTGAGACAAGAGAGTTCCCTTGACCCCTTCATGGAACTCGCGAAGGGGTGGCTGTCTTACTCAGCCTGCAACTTTCAAACCCCTTGTGGGAGTGGGAGCATTCAGGTGAGTGGGTTCAGAGGCTGGGATAAGTGCTTCTGAGCAGCAGCGGGAGTAGAACTCTGTGTGGTTTCATGGCAACATCTAGGGGTTGCCCACAATCCACAGAATCCTGGAGGAGCCATCTTTTAGCTTTGCTGTCTGTGGACAGCTTAAGTGTTAAACAGCTCGTGGAGTGTCAGTGTGACAGCCTCTTGTACCCGCACCCAGGTCCTCGTCTGGCATCTAGGAAGAATGAGGCCATGCAAACAAATTGGAGGGTAGTGAATGCAGAGGAATTTTTGAGTAGTGGAAGTGACTCTCAGCAGGATGGAGAGATGAAAAGGAAATGGAGTGGGAAGGTGTTCTTCTCCAGGAGTTCAGCTGTCCCCAGCCAAACTCCTCTTAGACCATTCCTGTATGAACTGCTCTCTTACTGTAGTCTCCTATATCCAGCTGCTGATTCTCCTCTCAATGTTCAGGTGCTTCTTCTCTTCTCTCCTTCTTTGCCATGCCACTCCAATGCTCCACCACTCTGCCCATGGAAACTGGGTTTTTTATGGGTACAGAATGAGGGGTGGGATGGTCTATGGTGGTTTTGGAAAAAGTAATATTCAGGCAGAAAAACAGGAATTTATGCTCTCACTTAGGGTCAGGGGTCCAGGCTTGAGAGTGGAGCCATTGCCAGGTACCTTGTCCTTTTCTACCTACTATTTCCCTACCTCCTGTCTGTATCATTTCCCCATCTGAAAAGGCACATCTAACTGCCATTAGAATATGGACAACAACCAATCTTAGCTACTTTCTGCTAACTGGGAGCACTGTTTTTGGGAAAATGGCAATCAGATTCCTCGCACAGGTCTACCTAAGGGTCCCCAGCAAAAGGGAGCCATCATCTGAGGCTCCAGTTGCCTGACCATTTGGCGTTTGATGGTCTCTAAATGAGAGAGCAAAAATAAATAAATAAATAAATAAATAAAAGTTTTACAAGGTTAAGTGTGCGTGAGTTAAACATGTGTATTATACAAGGACAGAATCTAGTGCCAAATTGTAGAAATAAGAAAGAAAACATAGCAATTATTCTGAAAACAGTATTGTGCCTCATGGTATAGAACAGAATGAAGATAAGAACAGAAAGCATAGGCAAGACTACAAAAAGGATATCCATGGAAGTTTAATTATTAACACTTATCTTTTGTAATCTTTAGCTTGAGGTCCCCGTGATGGTTAATACTGAGTGTCAACTTGATTGGATTAAAGGATGCAAGTGTTGATCCTGGGTGTGTCTGTGAGGGTGTGACCAAAGGAGATTAACATTTGAGTCAGTGGGCTGGGGAAGGCCAATTGGGTGGGCACAATCTAATCAGCCACCAGTGAATATAAAGCAGGCTGAAACATGTGAAGAGATGAGACGGGCCTAGGGCCTAACCTTGCAGCCCACATATTTCTCCTGTGCTGAATGCTTCCTGCCCTCAAATATCACACTCAGTTTTGGGACTCAGACTGGCTTTTATTGCTCCTCAGCTTGCAGACAGCCTATTGTGGGATCTTGCGATCATGTAAGTTAATACTTAATAAACTCCCATACACACACACACACACACACACACATACACACACACACACACACACACATACACACATATCCTATTAGTTCTGTCCCTCTAAGAGAACCCTGATTACATACAGTCCCTCCACCACCATGCCTGGCTGATTTTCGTATTTTTAGTAGAGACACAGTTTCACCATGTTGGCCAGGCTGGTCTTGAACTCCTGACCTTGTGATCCACCTGCCTCAGCCTCCCAAAGTGCTGAGATTACAGGCGTGAGCCACCGCACCCAGCCAAGGAGATTATTTTTAAGGCAAGTCTCCGGAGCATTAATGACCTGTTAAACAGTTTGTATCAGGTTTTTAGCTGAGAACAGTCTCTGGGGCAGTTGACAGGTTTTATCCTTACCTAGGTGAAAGGCCTAATGAAGCCTTTTAAGAACTTTCCATTGGCCAGTAGCCAGCAGATGAAGCTTGCCATCCTCTGATTGTAGTCGTCCTGAGGACTGAAAGATGTATCCCCAAGAGGTAGCCCATTCTATTTCCACAGGGGAATATTGAGGTTTTATTTATCTGATGGGACCCTCCCAGATCAGTGGGGCTTCAAGTGGGTCAGAAATTTGGGCCCCTCTCACTGCTGATTTAGCTACTTGGTCTGCCTGCCTATTTTCCTCAGCTACTTCATCCATCTCTTTTTGGTGGCCTTTACAATGTATTACTGCCACTTCCTGTGGGAGGAAAACTGAGGATAATAGTTTATTAATTTCCTGATGGTATTTAATGGGAGACCCATTAGCCATGAGGAAGTTTGTCTCTTTCCAGATAATGGCATGGGCATAGAGGACTAGCAAAGCATACTTAGAATCAGTATAAATGCTGTTTTTCCTTTGCTTAATTTGAGCACCCTCATGAGGGTAATTAGTTCAGCTACTTGAGCACTTGTGCCCAGGGAGAGATGTGCTGTGTTAGTCCATTTTCATGCTGCTGATCAAGACATACCCGAGACTGGGAAGAAAAAGATGTTTAATTGGACTTACAGTTCCACATGGCTGGGGAGGCCTCAGAATCATGGCAGGAGGTGAAAGGCACTAATTACATGGTGGCAGCAAGAAAAATGAGGAAAATGAGGAAAAATGAGGAAGAAAAGCAGAAACTCCTGATAAGCCCATCAGGTCTTGTGAGACTTATTCACTATCATGAGAATAGCATGGGAAAGACAAGCCCCCGTGATTCAATTACCTCTGCCTGGATCCCTCCCACAACACATGGGAATTCTGGGAGATACAATTCAAGTTGAGAGTTTGGTGAGGACACAGCCAAACCATATCATATGCTTTCAACAATATCATTCAGGGCAACTATTGCATATCTCACTTTATGGGTCCCTTGTTTAATAAAAGAACTTCCATCCATAAAGACAATCCAGTCTGGGTTCTCTAAGGGGGTTTCTTTGAGGTCCTCCCTAGCCTCATAGGTTTTTACTACTATTTATTCACAGTCGTGTTCAAGATCCCCAGCTTCCCCTGGGAGGAAGGTGGCTGGATTTAAGGAGACACAGATTGTTAACTGGACTGCAGGTCTCTCTAATAGCAGAGCTTGATACCTGATATCTGTTAACCAGAGAATCCCTGTAGAAGACAGTAGTTCTGCCACATTATACAGGGGTATAAATGGTTAAGTTACTCACCATGGTTAACTTAGTAGCCTCTGGTACAGCAAGGCTACTACTGCAACTGCCCGGACACGGGGAGGCTACCCTTTGCCTACCAAATCAAGCTCCTTACTTAGGTAGCCTACAGGCTTCTGAGATGGACTCTGGGCCTGTGTTAGAAATCCCAGTGCCCTTCTCTTTATTTCTGACATGTAAAGGTTAAACATTTTCTCTATGGAGCGACTAAAGGCCTGTGTTAGAACTTCCAGTGCTACTCCCTTTCTTTCTGACACATAAAGATTAAACGTTTTCTCTAAGGGGAGACTAAAGGCTGGTGCTTTAAGCAAGGCTTGTTTTAGTTGACCAAAGGCTTTTCTAGCCTCTGGTTTCCAAATTAGAGAGTAAATTTTAGCTGTCCTAGTCTCCTTTATTGGGTTATATAAGGGATGAGCTATTTCACCATACTAAGGAATCCATAGTATGCAGAATGCTATAATGCCTCAGAATCCCCTCAGTTGCCTTGAGGGTTTTGGGGAGGGAAAAGGAAGAGATGGGCTTAATCTTTTCTTTGCCCATCACCCTGGTCCCCTCTGACAAGACGAGGCCCAGGTACTTCACTGAAGTCTGATGAAGCTTAGCTTTATATTTTGAAACCTTGTATCCTCTGTTAGCCAGAAAATTAAGAACCTTCTGCCCTCTTGAGAGATTTCCTTAGTTGGGGCACACAGGAAAATGTCATCTATATATTATAATACATTAACACAAGGATAAAGGAACCTGGAGAGGTCTCTTGACAATGCCTGCCTAAAGAAGTGGGGTCTGTTTTGGAATCCCTGAGTTAACAGTTTAACTGTCCAGTTTAACTGGGTGGTTTTGTTAGAGGGACCCTCAAATGCAAACAAATACTGGGAGTTATGGTGTAATGATATGGATAAGGAGGCATCTTTTAAGTCCAGGACTGTGAACCATTTGGTTACGTCTGGTATTTGAGCTAGCAGAGTATAGGGATTTAGAACCACCAGGTGTATTGGAACCACAGCCTCATTAACAAGGTGGAGGTCCTGAACTAGGCTCCATTTCCCTTTGGGTTTTTGTACCCCCCAATATTGGGGTATTAAAAGGACTGTTGCAGGGTTTAAGGAGGCCCTGCATCTTCAAGTTATCATCAATGATGGCTTCTAGTCCTTTCTTAACCTCTGATTTCAGGGGATATTGTTTCTGGTTAGAAAAGGATATGGGATCCTTAAGGTGGATCCAGATCATTGTGGTGGTTGTGGCTTAGTTAATCTTCTCTTTCCTTGAATTGCCCATACTTCCGGGTTAATATAGGTCTCCACTAGGGGAAGACAAAGAGTTTGCCCTTGGACTATCAGGATAGTGGTCCCCATATGAGCCAGAATATCCCTGCTCAACATAGGAGTTGGACTTTCAGGAATAATTAGAAATGAATGGATGAACAAAAGGTCTCCTCACCTACAACTAAGGCGCTGGGGAAAATATCAGGTTAAAATCCTTCCTGAGATTCCCCTCACGGTTGTGCTAAGGGAGGAGAGGGGGCCTGGATGGAGAGGACAACCAAGAGACAAGCCCCAGTGTCCAAAAGAAGGTTCACTTTCCTCCCTTTGATTTCCAGAATTACTCAGGCCTTCTGGATGGTAGTGGTGGTCTGGACCACCAGAGCTGGGGAGAGGAGCCCCAGGATCCAACAGTTCTGCTGCTGGACCATTTGGGAGATTTGTTCTGGAGCCAGTTACCAGCATTCTGAGGGACAGTCTATCCTCCAGTGATCCCCACTGTGGATTAAACAGGGTCAAGGTTTCTTCCTCCTGCTGCCTGGGAAATACTTAAAATGCCCTGGCTAGCCTCATCTGTAGCAATTAGCAGGTGCACCTTGGGAATTCTGGGGTTTGTGGGCTTGCCTAGTGGCCATCAAAGCCTCTGTCTCTTTCCTGTGCATCCTCTCTCTCTCCTGGGCCTCCCTATCTCTATTATAAAAGATCTAGGTGGCCACTTTCAGAAGGTTCTCTAAAGTGATATCTGGTCCCAGGGCCTGTTTCTGCAGCTCCCTCCTGATATCAGGGCTGCCTAAGTAATAAATTTATCCTTTAGGATCAGTTGTCCCTTGACTGAATCAGGAAATAGAGAGGCATGCTTTACCACGGCCTGGAAGGTAGTGGGATTCTCATCTAATCCCTGGTCTATAATGGATAGCTTGGTATATTTGAGAGGCTTGGTCATAGTCCTGCATAGGCCTTCTATTATGCACTCCTGAAAGTGTCTTCCCTTCCATTCTCTCATCTTGTCACTGGGATCCCATCCAGGGTTATGCATTGGCACTGATTCTGCTCCAGGTTGATACAGTTCAGTCCTTTCCTTGATGCTATATGTGATACAAAGCTCACCCCCAAATCTCTCTGCTTTCAGAGCAGCCTGCTTCTCAGAGTTCCCCAGGGTCTGATTCAAAAGTAACATGATGTCTTTCCCGGATAGTTCAAATACTTGGGTTAAATTCTGGAAAGCCTCTATCTATCCGACAGAGTCATCTGAAAACTTGCCAAGATCTCCCTTAATTTCACTTAAGTCCTGTAGAGAGAAGTGAACCTGGACCTTACTGAGGCCAAATTCACCAGGCATCTTTTGGAGGGCAAGAGTGAGACTGGAGCTTCTCTAGAATAAGGATTTCTAGGAGAGGGCAAGCATGAGAATGAAGCTGGATAGGGAGGATGGAGTGGACCCAGAGGAACAGGGCTGGAGGGAGCTGGCTCTCCTGCTGGGTGTGCCTCTGGGATTAGTTTCTTTAGTTTGCTGGGATTTTCCCTTGCAGCCTCTCCTGAAATGGCAAACAGGAGGGCTGGATCAATCCTACACTATTGGCAAAGGTCTGGATTATCCTTCAAGGTAAAGAAAGTCAGCACATATGGGGCCTCAGACCACTTGTCCTCATGTTTACAGAAAAGGTCCAACTACAGGATGGTATTGAAATGAAAGGTTCTTTCCTGAGGCCAAGCCAGTCCTTCCTGTAAATCATAATTTGGTCAAGGCTTTGTGCAGAGGTCTATGAGGTGTTTTTCCTCCAGAGTCTGAAGGTCAAAGCAGTCCCAGTGATTCACAATACACTCCAGAGGATCATAAGCTGCGGGTGGTGAAGATAGCTGGTTGGCCATTCTGAAAGGGAAATAGGTGTCCCTCATTCCGCTTCCTTCTTTCAGTGATAACTCTTGGTATGATGAAGATATAGTGGGCATTCCCCCTTTCTTTTTTATCTTTTTATTCCTAAGTGCTGTTGACCTTGGCAGGTGCCATCTGTGAGTGCCAATGCGGCTTGCACCCATGAAGCAGGGAGGGCCTAGAGAGTAGGAATTATCCACACTAACCTATGCCTCCATACACCCTACTGTTGACAACTTTTCAGTTCCCTGGGCCTCATCTATGCCACGGAGCATGGCATCCTTCCATGAAACGGAGATTTAATTGGCAGGAATTGGTCCTGTACATTTACACTATGCCTATTGATTGTCTGGTTTCGGATCCCTCATATCTGTTTTTTGTTTGTTTGTTTTTGTTGTTGTTTTATGGTTTTTTTTTTCCCCTAGAGCTTCAACTCAAAGTTTAGAATTGAGTTTTGGACAACATGTTGTCCCAGGGGTGCACAGATTCATTTAGATTAAGTCCCAGATGGGCCTTGCCAATGGAAGAATCTATTGCTCTGTTGCTCTGTGGAAATAGGTTTCTTTAATCACTGTATCCTTCCCCAACTTCAAACCCAGGGGAGTAAAAGCTCTGTGAGCATGTGGTGGGAGGGAGCAATGAGCAGGAGACACTGGTCAACTGGCTGCATCCGGGGCACTGGCCTCCGTGATTGCCCTGGGGCTCAGGCAGTGTGTGCAGCTTACTCCCGCCCCACTTGGCCATTGGGTGCAGTGCATATGTGTGGCGAACATACCCAAAGGCCCTAGAAAGAGGGGGAGGGGGCAGAGAGGGGAACCGCTCTGTGCCTGCCTGTCTCATGCACATGCCTGCAGTCATTGGGATGAGGTTCAGGGACACACTTCTAGGAAAAAATGGAAATCACATTGTTCTGAATTGCACCACTGACGGCTGGGCCAAATGTACATTGTGCCTAGTATCATTGCCTCAGTCTGCAGCAAAAACCTTATCATTATAAAAGAAGAGATGGGAGCCATTTTGAACCATGAAAAAAGAAAGGTACCATAGGAAAATCTGGGGTTTTTCCCAACGCCTTGACAGGTGGTCAGGGACCAACCAGGTTCAGCCTTGGGGCCTTCTGGCAACACCAAGGAGTGGTGTGGACCAGATGCCATCAGTTGTCCCAGGACTTTTTCCTGGTCCCACGTGATGGATAATCCTCTGTGAAGGGAAACAGAGTCAACTTTTCTTTCAGCCAAAAGAAAGAGGGATATGGTAGGGTCTTGGAAAAGAGAAGATCTGACAGTTCCACATTTTAACTCACCCTTCTGATGTAACCTGGAGGAGCCCCCAGATGAGATGAGAGTGTTCCCTTAATGCTTTCATGGGACATGTGAAGGGGTGGCTCACTTAGACTGCAACTCTCAAACCCCTTGCAGGAGGGAGAGCATGCAGGTGAGTGGGTGCAGAGGCTGGGATGACTGCTTCTGGGCACCGGCAGGAGTAGAACTACAGAAGGCCCCATGGCAGCCTCTAGGGGTTGCACATGACCCCCAGAGCCCTAGAGGCCATATGTTACAGTGGGATCATTTAGCTTTACTGTCCTGGATTGCTTAAGTGTTAAACAGCTCAGTGGAGGTCAGGTTCCAGGAGGAATGAGGCCATGCCCACAAATTGGAGGTTGATGAATGCAGAGGATTTTATTAAGCAGTGAAAATGGCTCTCAGAGAGATGGGGAGCTGGGAAGGGGATGGAGTGGAAAGGTGGTCTTCCCCTGGAGTTTGGCCATCTCTGGCTGAACTCCTTTCTGACTGTAGTCTCCCATGTCCAGCTGCTTCTCCTCTCAACATTCATACACTTCTTCACTTCTCACCTTCTCTGTTGCACTGCTCTGCTGCTCTGACACTCTGCCTGGGGAAACTGGGGATTTTATGGGTATGGGAGTGGGAACAAGGTGGGCCAGGGTGGTTTTGGAAAGGGCAACATTCAGGCAGGAAAATAGGAATGTATGTTCTCACTTCCAGCCGTTGGTCCAGGCTTGAGGGTGGAGCCCTCACCAGAGACTCTGACCTTTTCTAACTAGTATTTCTTTGCCTCCTGTCTATATCATTCTTGTGATGCAAACTAACTTTTACAAATTTACAAAATAGACGTTTAGTTCAAACATAGCAGACATATTCTTTCTCTTATATGTTGTTTGAATTAATCATCCCATATGAATCTATAATGGTACCACTCTAGCTACCACTCTTTTTCTCTTCTTACATTCAAAGTCAGAATTCCTAAAAGAGTAATCCCTAATCACTGCATCTACTTCTTTATATATTTTTCATTGATTCTTTAACCTATTATAGCCTGATTTCAGCTTCTTTCTCCAAAAGCAGTAAATGTCTATTAATTACATTGATGATCATTTATTTAACACTCCTGATCACATAACCCTAAAAATCTATAAATTACCTGCCCTCTGTAATGGATATTGTGCTGTATGCCTCCAAGTTTATTTCACCCACAACTCCATTAAATAGAACTTGTTTGGTTGGAGAAATGATTCATGCTCCAGATATAGTCCCTATTAAATCTGAGACAATCAAGGAATCACCCCCAGTAATACTGTGGCATAATAAGAAACATATATTTGTTCTAAGCCCATTTCTGGCACACAGCTCTTAAAACCTTTGGAATCTGCAATATGATGTGTCTTTTTGTGTACTAATAAGATAACTGATGGGTGGGAGCCCCTGGATATCCTCAGGATAGAGCTTAGCTGCCAAGGGAACCAAGCTTATGATTAGAGGGTTGGACTTTCAGCTCTGGCCCCTTACCTTTGGGGAGAATAGGCTGAAGGTTGAGTTGATCACGAATGGCCAATAATTTAATCAATCATGGCTACATAATGAAGTTTCCACAACAAACCAAAAGAACAAGGTTTGGACAGCTTTTGGGTTAATGAAGACATTGACAGGGGCACATGTGAAGAAGGCGTGGAAGCTCCAAAGTCCTTCCTCATATCTAGCCCTATGTATCTTTTCATCTGGCTATTCTGTTGTATCATTTAAAATATCCTTTGCAATAGATTGGCATTACTAAGTAAAGTGTTCTCTTGAGTTCTGTGAACTGAACTGCTCTAACAAATTATTGAACCTTGGGAATGGGGTCATGGGAACCTCAGGTTTGTAGCCAAGTAAGACAAAAGTTGTGGGTAGCCCTGAAACCTACTACTTGTGGTTGACATTCAAAGTGGGATTCAGTCTTGTGAGAGAAATATACAGATATCAGATAGAACTGTGCTTATATATTGTGTGTTGTGCACATTTATACAGATATATAAAAAACAGATAAAACTGATCACAACAGTTTTACCTATAGATGAGACTGAGAATTGAGAGAACTTTGATGTTATATATCATTGTGCTGTTTAAATTTTTATTACAAACATATATTGACTTTATAATTTATAAAAGATAAAGCTTTAGGCAAAAAAAAGAAATCAGATCCACCCATTCTAAAAGGGGAAGACTCAATACTCAGTGATAACTTTTGCCATAACTTTATCTAGACCTCATCAATGCTAGCTCAAAGATACATTAATTAATATTGATCTCATTATTTTGCATTCTGAGCTATCATTATGGACTTGGTATTTTGTAGTTTAAAATAAGACTTTAGTTCTGAAATTTTGCCTATGCCTTAAATTCAATTAAAGCTAATTAATGAATAAAAATATATACATTTCATAGGCTAATAAACAGCCAAAGGAAAAGGTCCAAAGAAAAGTGAAAGGGCTGTTTGTTACCAGTAGGTTATGTTTTGGAAGGCAGAAAAGAGGCAAATAGCAGCCTATTTTATATCTTACATAAAAGAAAAGTTATAATCAGAAACAAATCCTTACAATCATGTTTCCATATAATTCTTTATCTATTAAGCATTAAATGAATTAAAAGCCTTCTCATTTTTTGTTGATGTTTCTTAAAATTAACTGCATTAGATGACTGGTAAAGATGTCACTACTCAGGATCATACCCTACAAATAAGTTAGAATTCCTCAGTACAATCTGTCTGTTCTATTTTGGTGTTATGGAGAAATCATTCATTATATCCTCAAGTCTATCCTCTTGAAAGACACACTTGGCCCAGTATAATGGCTCCTTAACACACTCCAGATTAACCCTGAAGAAATGCATTGGGTTTCCCCAAGACTCCTCTGTCTCATTGCTTACCCTAAATGAAGTATGAGGAATGTAAAGCAGCATGATGCCTCTTGATTCTCCCTTTGCTAATATGGCATATAAGTTCTTATGGCTCTGTGCCACAGTGTTAGAGGAAGAGCTTTGATATTCTAGGGTTCTCAAGACTATGCCAGCTCTTTGTGTTTTGTTGAATTGTTACTCAACTTCAAAAAGATAGCTTATGATATGATTATGAGTTAAATTATCATCACCATTGCCACCCTGTCTATCCTTTCATAGATATAAAAAAAAAGTAAGTCTTCCTTTCTATGAGAAATCAAAGGAGCACAGGGAAAATGCAGCTCACTGGAGCCATTTGAACAATGACTGTAAAAATAACATCTGCTCCTTGTTTTCATGCTAAATGTATTTTTTAATTCACTGCAGGGGACACCATTGGCAACAGTCAGTGTAATTTATCTAAGTCTTTAATACGGCACATTTTATGCAGGAACAGAAATATATTTGCTTTCTAAAGAGCATCAGGAGTAAATGTTAAGGGATTCTTTTTAATATTGTAGGATTATGAGCAGGTATTGAAGCAATCCATTGTGAATGTGTAACTATCCATCATTGCCATCATTAAATGAAATTGCCTCTGCCATATAAAAAGGGGCTTATATGTATGTGAGGGATGTCTGTGGGTACGGATGTATATATGTACATATGGACATTAGTTGGTTGTAATATATAAGAAACATTAAAGACACTGCCTGATATAAAAGGAACCATTTAAAAATCTAAAATTCAACAAATACATGGGATATAAAGTTTGGATGTGAAAAAATGATTCATTTTATATCGAACTCTTGCAAAAGACGTCTACTCACATTTTTCTTAGCTCAGTGAAGTTTACCAATAGAAGAGGGAGAGTTTTCAGAGATGTTTCTATTTCACTGGAATTTTAGGCTTTTTTTTAGCTTCTGAAGCCCCTATTTTTGTGTGATTTTTTTCAACACAAAATCTCCTAAAGGAAACCTTTCTCTTTACAGTGACATGAACATTAATGTCAAATCTAAATGACTCATTTTCTCTTGTTCTACAATGTCTTTTTTACTTTCCACTATCAACTAAACTCTACCTATCTTTTGTTATTCAGTTCATAAATCAAATGACTCATTCGTTTCTTCATTGATGCAAACAATATACATTAAGTAATTACTATATTCCAGGTGTTGAGACTTCAAGAACATAAACTTTTCTTGGCAGTTAAGCATAATAAAGAGAAAGAACTATTAATAGTAAAAGTTAAGCTACAAAAGCATAAGGACGAAAGGCTGTCTGGAGAAGACAAATAGTGTGACAGGAATGACTGGAATGGGGCTTTCAAATTAGTTACATGAGGATCAGAAACACATGTTTGTTGTTTTTAATTTGCGATCGTATTTTTTTGTTAATTTCCCTGTTGTTAATCCTATACCTTTGAAAACTCTCATTGTTTTGATTAGTATTACACATAAATGTAGTTCTATAAAACATTAAAAGTTACAGGTAAGCAAAAAGAAAAATGGCAAAAATCAACCAAGGAAAGCCACTGTTAACACTTTGTAGAAGATATTATTTTCCATGCATGTACTTGTATATACGTACATACTTGGTTGTTTTACAGACACAATATCCTATTTTCCAAACTTTTTAAACCTGCATTTTTTAATTTAACATTTTGTACCTAGTTTACAATATGATTAAGTAGTCTTTTATATCTGGTCATTGTATTAGTCTGTTTTCATACTGCTATGAAGACACTACCTGAGACTGGATAATTTATAAAGGAAAGAGATTTAATTGATTCACGGTTCTGCATAGCTGGGAAGGCTTCAGGAAACATACATTATGGCAGAAGGCAAAAGGGAAGCAAGGAATATCTTACGTGGTGGCAGGAGAGAGGGAGTGAATGAAGGGGGAACTGCCAACAGTTTTAAAACCATCAGCTCCTGTGAGAACTCACTCACTATCATGAGAACAGAATGAAGGAAACATTCCTCATGATACAAGCACCTCCCACCAGGTCTGTCCCCTGACATGTGGGGATTACAACTCAAGATGAGATTTGGGTGGGGACATAGAGCCAAACCATATCGTGCCATCTTTGGCCCCTCCCAAATCTCACATCTTTCTCACAGTTCAAAACCAATCATGCCTTCCCAACAATCCCCCAGAGTCTTAACTCATTCCAGCATTAACTCAAAAGTCCAAGTCCAAAGTCTCATCTGAGACAAGACAAGTCACTTCTTACGCCTATGAGCCTGTGAAATTAAAACAAGTTAGTTACCTCCAATATACAGTGGAGGTACAGACACGCATAAATATTTATATTCCAAGTGGGAGAAATTGGCCAAAATGAAGGGGCTACAGGCCCAGTGCAAGTCCAAACCATAGCAAGGCAGTTATTAAATCTTCAAACCCCCAAATCTCTTTTGACTCCATGTCTCACATCTAGTGCACCCTGATGTAAGGGGTGGGCTCCCACAGGCTTGGGCAGCTCTGCCCCTATGGCTGTGCAGGATACAGTACCAGCCATTGTTTTCACTAGCTGGCATTGAATGCCTGTGGCTTTTCCAGGTGTATGGTGCAAGCTGTTTATGGATCTACCTTTCTGGCATCTGGAGGACAGTGGCCCTCTTCTCACAGCTCTACTAGGCAGTGCCCCTGGTGGGGACTCTCTGTGGAGTCTCCAACCCTAACATTTCTCTTCCTCACTGCCTTAGCAGAGGTTCTCCATGAGGGCTCTCCACCCCTGAAGCAGACATCTGCCTGGACATCCAGGCATTTCCCTGCATTCTCTGAAATCTAGGTACAGGTCCCCAAACCTCAATTATTGCCTTCTGCAAACCTGCAGGTCCAACACCATGTGGAAGCCACCATGACTTGGGACTTTCACCCTTTGAAGCAACAGTCAGAGCTATACCTTGACCCATTTTAGCCATGGCTGGAGCTAAGCAACTGGGATGCAAGGCACTAAATCCCCAAAGCTGTGCAGAGCAGTGGGGCCCTGGGCCTAGTTCACAAAACCATTTTTCTTCCTAGGCCTCAGGGCCTATGATGGGAGGGAGTGCTGTAAATGTCTCTGACATGCCCTGGAGACATATTCCCCATTATCTTGGCTATTAACATTCAGTTCCTCATTACTTATGCAAATTTCTACAACCAGCTTGAATTTCTCCCAAGAAAATGAGTTTTTCTTTTCTACCACATGTTCAGGCTGCAAATTTTCCAGACCATTATGCTCTGCTTCCCTTTTAAACCCTAAGTAGCAATTTCAAACCATCTCTTTGTTAATGCATATAACTGAACACTTTCAGAATTAGCCAGGTCACCTCTTGAATGCTTTGCTGCTTAGAAATTTCTTCAGCCAGATACCCTAAATCATCTCTCCTCTCTCAAGTTCAAAGTTCCATAGATCTCTAGGGCAGAGGCAAAATGCCACCAGTCACTTTGATAAAGCATAGCATGAGTTACCTTTACTTCAGTTCACAATAGGTTCCTCATCTCCATCTGAGACCACCTGAGCCTGGATTTCACTGTGCATATCACTATCAGCACGTTGGTCAAAACCATTCAACAAGTCTCTAGGAAGTTCCAAACTTTCTCACATCTTCCTGTCTTCTTCTGAGCTCTCCAAACTCTTTGAATCTCTGCCTGTTACCCACTTCCACAGTTGCTTAAATATTTTCAGATTATCTTTATAGCAGTACCCCACTCTGCTAGTACCAATTGTCTGTGTTAGTCCATTTTCACACTGCTATAAAGATACTACCTGAGACTGGGTAATTTGCAAAGGAAAGAGGTTTAATTGACTCACAGTGTCCCATGGCTGGGGAAGCCTCAAGAAACTTACAGTCATGACGGAAGGTGAGGGGGAAGCAAGACACGTCTTACATGGTGGAAGCAGAGAGAGAGCAAGCAAAGGGTGAACCACCAAACACTTTTAAAACCATCAGCTCTTAACAGAACTCACTCAATATCACAAGAAAAGGGGAAACCATTCCCATGATCCAATGACCTCCTACCTGGTCCCTCCCCTGACGCATGGGGATTACAATTTGAGATGAGATTTGGGTGGGGATGCAGAGTCAAACCGTATTAGCCATGTTACCTTTTGAAAAATTGATATTTTAAAGTAGTGTGTCCCATTCCCCTTTAAAAATAATATACAACACATAAATATTTATGCACAAATAATGTATAGCTTAAAGAGATATAATCCCTAATAATATCAATTCTTGAATTCCTACATAAAACCCATGATTGCCCAATACCATTCTTAGTGATTGCTCAATATTCTGTGGACACACACACATATGTATATATGTTCATACACACATACTGTACTTGACTTTTATGAGGCCACATATTTGTATACTTTATATATGGATATAACGTATTTATACATATTTATGGTGAATAGAAACCCTCAAATGACACTGAAACTGGATTAAATGCACCTCCCTTTTCAACTCAGTTGCTAAGAATCTCAGAGCCATATTGAATGGCCTCAAATTGCAACTTTACGGTGTTAGAATCTCACAAGTCCACTCTTTTCACTACCTTTAAACAGAAGATATTACCTTAGGTTCACATGCATGGGTTTCATAAAGTTGGTGAAATCCCTGAAATTCTACGTATATACATTCTCAAAAAAGGTCTAAAACTTTAATAAGATTCTCAAAGGGGTATATAACTACCCATCATTAAGAAATAGAAATTTAGAGTGAGGTACAATGGTGCACACCTGTAGTCCCAGCTACGTGGGAGGCTGAAGTAGGAGGATCACTTGAGCCCAGGGGTTCAAGGCTCTAGTGCACTACAGCCAAACCTATGAATAGCCATTACACTCTAGTCTGAGCAACATAGCAAGACCCCATCTCAGTAATAATAATAATAATAATAATAATAATAATAATAGAGCTTTAGTTGGTCTCTGTTCTGGCTGCATTGCTAATTGCTTTATTTTACATTATCTTCAATTCTGGAACCCAACATAAATATATCAGAGAAGAAATAAAAGTCACATTTTAAATAAATTAGTTAAATGTTTAGAGTAAACTGTCATATTACAATTTTTTTTTCTTTTCTATATCACACATTATTTCCATTTGAAATGGTAACTAAAATTTCAGATCTCCATAATTTGTTACCAGTATCAAGCCACTGATATTTAAATATTGGCATGTTTGTTACACTATCTCTAGATTCTTTCCACCCATAATTGCATGGAAAATCCTGTGTAGTTTATTCAGTATTAATGGAAATGAGGAGCTGCTGAAATAATTGTAATGCTCAGCATTCACTTAACTATACTCAATAATTTTAAAATTAGACTTAATTGGCTGGGATCCAGTAGCACTTATTAAGCTGATTATGCTTATGATCTGTAATATGTTTTCAATTTAATTATTTATTTATTTAATGGTTGACATGATTTTATCAAGGAATATGGTCTCAGTTCAATAGGTTTCTAGAAATAACAGAGTGAGGTTATAATGCTCTTCTGCAATCTCAAACTCTCCTTTGTATACCTAATTGCCTGTTTTCTATACTCTGGTCACTAAAGTAGTTTCGATCATAGTGTTTCTGTCTCTGGTGTTTTGTCCCTACTATTCTTTGCTAAAAATTATTTTTGTTTTCAAAATAGGACAGCATCAGGTATTTATGTCTTTATTTATTTGAGCTTAGACCAAAATATCTGCTGTTGTACCACAGTAGTCCCTGTTTCTCTATCTTCATTTTTCCATTGAGTTTACTCTTTTTGACATTCAGAGAGAAAAAGCTTTAGCATAATTATGTAATGAGAAAAATATTTCCAGATAAAGTTTAAAGTCTATATTGAGATTTCCAGGCACTAAAACCTTCCCCTACTACCTTCCAATTTCTCATTCTACATGACAAATTCTTAGAAATACAGTTAAAAAAAATTTCAGATATTTGCAGTGGTTTCAACAAACCCCACATTGGGTAAATAAGTTTAAGAAAGAAAAAAAAAAGATAAAGATAGGATTAAGAAAGCTCAAACTAATGGCTTCCTTAAACTAAAACCATATGTCTCAATAAGAAATATTGGTCATATACACAGATAGCCCTCAATTAAGAGGCATTGAAGGCATGCAATCAGCAAAATAGAGCTAGACTGGTCAGAGAGATGGTAGAAGTTAGAGGAGGATGAAAAGAGAGAACAAAATGAGACAACATATAGCAGAGATGCCATATGGGATGAAGAGCAATAAAAAAAGATAAGCAGCAGGGACAGGGAAGAGAACCATTTGAGATGCACAAGTATACAATACCAGGAAATAAACTGCTGATGGCAGAAAGAGAATCTAAGTCAAGGCCTTATATTGATACTTATAATTGTACTTGATACTTGTGCTTGAGTATTCTTTAGGCATTTTTTTACTTGTGGTGCAAAGTACCAGAGCTTGCATGAATCAGCCTTAGCTCTGCTGATCTTATTTTATATTGCTTAGGTTAGAGCCCCACAGCAAGAAGGTTTTTCTTTTTCAAATATTGTACCTACTGAAAATCAAGAAGTGTGAAATACTAAACGAATGACTCTAACTTCCAGCTCCGTTATCAGAAATGAAGGTTCCATTGACACGGGTTCACTGGGGGAGCTGAGGATAATCCATGCTCTCTAACTTCACATTTAGTCTGTTAAAGTTCTTTGGGAAAAATTAGACACACATACTTTTTTCTTTGGTCCTAGTTTGTTTTGTTTTAATCAGCATAATGCCCAAAGGAAAAAAATGTGAAAAATGACAAAATTAGAGATAATGGGGATACCTAGAATAAAACAGGTTTCTTTGTAATGAAAACTTTTAGAAAATATTGTTTTATGTGTCAGTAAGATACAATTTTCAATGTAATGGATAGCTCTGTAGAAACTAGAAATTACCAAAATTTCCAAAACAAAAAATTTAAAATTTGAATAAAACCCAATGTTAAAAGAAAATCTTTAGATAAGTTAAATTTAGCAAAGTTTACTTGAGCAAAGAAATGATTCATGAAATGTCCAGCACCCTGAACCAGTAAAAGTTCAGACAACTCCACCCAGCAATGTAGGTAGGTAGTATTTTAAGACAAAAAAGAAAAGTGACATACCATAATAGCCTGATTGGTTGCAGCTCTACCTTTGCCTTATTTAGACACATATGAGAAGTTTGCAGCCTGTGGTTGGCTGAATTTCAACTACTGTGATTGACCAACAAGAACACTTAAAACCTCAAGCTAAGTTGCAGTTTGTTCACATATTGTTATTTTATAGCTTGCTATGTAAAGAGGCTGTTTTAGACCTAATTTAATGCCAGTGACAAGGAAGGAAATTGAGAAAATCATTGAAGGATTATTCTGTAAAACTTGTTCTGTGTTTAGATGGTTTTATCCATAAATGCTCCCAAATAATGAGTTTTCAAGATGAATGAATTTTCAAATATTCAAAATATTTTGAATTTGAAAATATTCAAAAATTCAAATAATGAATTTTCAAATATGAGCTTTCAAGAACATAGAAATAGCTCAAAACCTATTCTATTCTGCTCATATAGCATACACAATAGATTATAAGAACTAACAGTTGTAGCACAGAAAAGTAAGTTACAGACAGGATAATTTTAGGCACAAAATGTGAAACTCAAACAAAAATTAGAAAACATCAATAGGTATGAAGTTTCAGTTATACAAGATAAGTGGGATATAGAAATCTGCTGTATAACGTTGTACCTAGAGTTAACAATACTATACAGTCTACTTAAACATTTGTTGAAAGTAAAGCTCATGTTAAGCATTCTTACCACAATAGAAAAAAAGAAGAAAGCAGCATTCAATAGTGCATTTTAAAAGTCACTATTATCATGCAGCTTTTATGTGATGAATAAAACTGTAAAGAAAATGTTAGGAAATTTAATACTATAACTCATCACATCAAATAGTAATACAAATATATTAATAATAACAAAAATAATGTGAACCATTAAAAGACATCAAGGAATCATTCAACCAATTTTAATATTATTGCTGAAAAAATAATGTTAATTAGAACTTGAAGGAAACATCTGTTATTATTAACTTTTTTGCTACCCATTAATTTGTGATACCTTCTTTATTACTTATTATTACATATCAGAGATTATATTTTGGTGATATAGACTTTTTTACTCATTAATTTGTCCTTTCTTAAATAAGATATTGTTATACATGCATATAGTATACATATTTGGGAAAGGTGTTTATTTTTTAGGCATTTCATATAATTGGAAGTATAATTTTTATTATAATGATTTAGGAAAAGTATCCTAAGTTTTTTATTTGCTTCTTTCTTAAAACAATATCTTTAGGAGAGTTTGGTGTATGCGCGTGTGTGTGTGTGTGTGTACAACATTGAATAAAAGTATGTATTTAAAAATTCTTTAATTTTAGAGTACTAAATATTTCTTTCTAGGAATATAGTATTGCATAGTATTAAAACTATTTTTAGACCTTAAAATGGTTTGGTATTTGATTTTCTATCAGTTATACTTTTTTATTTCTAGATATTTTAAATGTTTTTCCTATTAGTGGCATTTCTTTGGCATAGCATTTTAAAAAATTGGAATAAAATTTTCTACTGAATAGGTTTTAAATATCCATATTTTGTCTGGCCCTTTTACATTCTACTTTGCTTTTAATTCACATTAAAAAATATTATGATTTGGCTCCCTCTCCCTCTCCCTCTCCCTCTCCCTCTCTCTCCACGGTCTCCCTCTGATGCCGAGCCGAGGCTGGACTGTACTGCCGCCATCTCGGCTCACTGTAACCTTCCTGCCTGATTCTCCTGCCTCAGCCTGCCGAGTGCCTGCGATTGCAGGCGCGCACCGCCACGCCTGACTGGTTTTTGTATTTTTTGGTGGAGACGGGGTTTCGCCGTGTTGGCGGGGCTGGTCTCCAGCTCCTGACCACTAGTGATCTGCCTGCCTCGGCCTCCCGAGGTGCCGGGATTGCAGACGGAGTTTCGCTCACTCAGTGCTCAATGTTGCCCAGGCTGGAGTGCAGTGGCGTGATCTTGGCTCGCTACAACCTCCACCTCCCAGCCGCCTGCCTTGGCCTCCCAAAGTGCCGAGATTGCAGCCTCTGCCCGGCTGCCACCCCGTCTGGGAAGTGAGGAGCGTCTCTGCCTGGCCGCCCATTGTCTGTGATGTGAGGAGCCCCTCTGCCCGGCCGCCCAGTCTGGGAGGTGAGGAGCGCCTCTTCCTGGCCGCCATCCCGTCTGGGAAGTGAGGAGCGTCTCTGCCTGGCCACCCATTGACTGAGACGTGGGGAGCATCTCTGCCCCGCCGCCCCGTCTGGGATGTGAGGAGCGCCTCTGACCCGCCGCGACCCCGTCTGGGAACTGAGGAGTGTCTCTGCTCGACTGCCACCCCGTCTGGGAGGTGAGGAGCGTCTCTGCCCTGCCGCCCCGTCTGAGAAGTGAGGAGCCCCTCCGCCTGGCAGCCACCCTGTCTGGGAAGTGAGGAGCCCCTCTGCCTGGCAGCCGCCCCGTCTGGGAAGTGAGGAGCGTCTCCGCCCAGCAGCCACCCTGTCCAGGAGGTGGGGGGCAGCCTCCGCCCGGCCAGCCACCCCGACCGGGAGGTGCGGGGCAGCCCCCGCCCGGCCAGCCGCCCCGTCCAGGAGGGAGGTGGGGGGCAGCCCCCACCCACCCGGCCACCACCCCGTCTGGTAGGTGGGGGGGCGCCTCTGCCCGGCCGCCCCGTCTGGGAAGTGAGGAGCCCCTCTGCCCCGCCGCCAACCCGTCTGGGAGGTGTACCCAACAGCTCATTGAGAATGGGCCATGATGACGATGGCGGTTTTGTCGAATAGAAAAGGGGGAAATGTGGGGAAAAGAAAGAGAAATCAGATTGTTACTGTGTCTGTGTAGAAAGAAGTAGACATAGGAGACTCCATTTTGTTCTGTACTAAGAAAAATTCTTCTGTCTTGGGATGCTGTTAATCTATAACCTTACCCCCAACCCCGTGCTCTCTGAAACTTGTGCTGTGTCCACTCAGGGTTAAATGGATTAAGGGTGGTGCAAGATGTGCTTTGTTAAACAGATGCTTGAAGGCAGCATGCTCGTTAAGAGTCATCACCACTCCCTAATCTCAAAATACCCAGGGACACAAACACTGCGGAAAGCCGCAGGGTCCTCTGCCTAGGAAAACCGGAGACCCTTGTTCACATGTTTATCTGCTGACCTTCCCTCCACTATTGTCCTGTGACCCTGCCAAATCCCCCTCTCCGAGAAACACCCAAGAATGATCAATAAATACTAAAAAAAAATAAAAATAAAAATAAAATAAATTAAAAATATTATGATTTATTATTTATTTCATTTTTTAAATCATCCACTAATCTGGAGTTTTTTGGTGTATAGTGAGCGAGCTAAACTGATTTTCTAAAAATCTAATTTGTTATCAGTTATCCCGCTATTTATATATAAAAATATATATAATATATATAATATACTATTTACATATATATTGATGCAAACTGGAAAGTAAATATAACAAAACAGAATGGATGACTGTCTTAATCAAAAAGGTATTAAAATGAAATAACCACAGTTCATAAATAAAACATTTCAAATATACAATACAAAAAGAGAATGACTAAATTACTGTAGCTAGACTAGACAGGAGAGAGCTGCCAACAAAGGCAGGGTAGTCAGAGAGAGCATCAGTGAGGTCAGCTGCTCAGGTTTGCCAGTCATTGAACAAGAGACTGATGATCAAAGAAGAATACAGTTTATCAATTTATTAAACAAATAAGACTAGTGAAATAATCAGAAATATATAAATGGCTACATTTTACATTAAAAGTGATCCAAAATATCGACTTGCATTGTGGTTATGATAGAATAGTTTGTACTCAGCTAACGTTCCTAAAAAGGAAAAGCAAAAACGTCATTAAAATTTTACAAATTTTGTTGGAATGCATCAGAAATTGATAAAGCAACTATGGCTTAGGATGAAGCTTACTGAGATGATCTCCATTTTTTGCCTCATCTTTCCCCTGAGGACAATGGTTAATTATTGGAAGATAGCAGGAGATCAAGAGCTAGACAACAGGTTTCTACTAAGATTAGAATAGACTACAGAGCTATCAGTATCAGTAACTCACACAGCCAGAAAGAAAAAAAAAAAAAAAAGGAAATCTATGGTGCTATGGGAGCCTGGATTTGAAGTGATAGAATCCAGAGAGAAGATAGATAGACTTAGAGAAGTCAGCTCAACAATGGGCATTGGTTCTTCCCACAAGACATTTATGGAATAAGATGCACAAGACAAGAGGATAAAAAGGGGTAAGGTAACTAAAAATCAATGCACGACTGTTATGCTGCATTGCTTGGGAATCAAAGTTATATTTCAGGTCCTAGCAACGAGGGTATATCTTAAGAAACCTCCAACTCTTAGTTTGAAACCTTTGAGAGCTGTAAACTAGGAGTGGAAAAATTAGAGAATAATCATTACAAAGATGGTCATATATTCCGGCTCTACATCCTCACCCAAATCTCATCTTGAATTGTTACCCAAATTGTAATCACCACATGTTGGGGGAGGGAGCTCACGGGAGGTGATTAGATCATGAGGGTGGTTGCCCCATGCTGTTCTCATGATAATGAGTGAGTTTTCATGAGATCTGATGGTTTTATAAGGTGCTTTTCCCTCTTTGCTGGGCACTCATTCTCTCTCCTGCTGCCCTGTGAAGAGTTGCCTTCAGCCATGATTGTAAGTTTCCTGAGGCCTCCCCAGCCAGGTGCAACTGTGAGTAAATTAAACCTCTTTTCTTTGTAGATTACCCAGTCTTGGGTATTTCTTCTCAGCAGTGTGACAATGGACTAATACAGATTGTAACTCAGCCCAGAGTCAATTCAGACTAGAGCCAATTCAGTCCCTGATTGAATTGAAGTGCTCTGCTCCTCTGCTTCCTGCTGGAGAACAGGGTAAACCTGCTCTGCAGGAAGATGGCATTATTTAAAGTATATTCAGTTTTTTATACCGATGTCTATTAATTTAAGCCAAAGTTGACAAGCATACCTAAGAATACCTAAGAATAAGACTAAAAGAAAATACAAAAAGAAAACCGTAAGTGACAAAGGTTTTGAAATTTTAGTCATGAACTTTAAAATAACTATAATTAATATCATTTTTAAAATGTATGACAAGATGGAAAGTTTTACCAGAGAACTAGAATCAATAAAAAAAGAAAAAAGTGGAAATTCTAGAACTGTAGTGATAGAGCTTAGGAACTGAATAAGTTGGATAACGCTAAAAATAAGACTAGTGTGTTGGACTATATGAGTTCATGGAATATATCCGAATTTAAACATGAAGAGGAAAGAAAAAGGGTGAACAGTACACAAAGATTGTAAGGTCTTGTAAGGTCTACCATAAACACAACTTTATTCCAGAAGGAGAAGAGATAAATAATAGGGCAAAAGCAATTTTTGAGGAGACAATGGGCCTAAAATTTCATAACTGATAAAATATACTAATCTACAGATATAGGAAATTCTAAGAACTCCAAGCAATATAAATATAAAGAAAAATCATTTAGCCACATTATAACATAAATGACCAAGGAGAATAAGGAGAGTAAACAATGTGTTTTTAAATCTTAAAAATATTGCAAGAAACAAGACATATTACAGCCAAAGGGGCAGCAACAAGACTGAAAGCTTACTTTGCAAGAGAAATGATGAAAACCAAAAGATATTAAGTCGATGCTTTTAATTGCTGGGGAAAAACAAAAACAAATACTACCAGCCTCACATTCTACAGCTATCAAAAATATTCTTTAAAAGTGAAAGCAATTTGAAAACATTCCAATGCAAACATAAACTGAGAAAATATGTTGTCAGCTAGACCCACACTGAAGACAAATCACAGTAAAGAGAAGTCTTTGGATGGGAAGAAAATGATACCAGAAATGTGAAACATAATGAAGGTCAATAAAAGGCTAAATATGTGGTAAATAAATAAAATATGTCTGATTTTCTATTTGTAGATATTTTATACATGGTATGATAAAAATTGTAAATTCATATTTGCAAGAAAAACAGGAAATAAACCAATATCACCACACATTGCAATACAGGTTTGGTGAAGTTACACAGATGATGCAAGGGAGACAAGAGGAGGGCTCCCTTGCCTACTTGAGATTGCTGAATAGAGGAAACTCTTCCCTGAGCAAGAGATACTTTGCTCAGTCTCAACTGATTCAAATGTTAGAACACAGAGGAGAAAATAAATGATATGATGGGTGGGTGTTATTTGAGAAACTCTTAGATGAACAATCATTTGAACACATACATGATTTTTTAAGCAGTCACCAATTTTAAGAATACGTTTTCCCAGTCATAAAAAAATTATCCTCTGCTTACTAGTTTCCTCTTTTAGTTCATTCCTATTAGTGTTCTTAAAAGATATCAAGATATTTAAAAAGACAAGGATGATATAATGTGCAGGGATGGAATTATATTATATGGAAAGAAAATTATAATAAAATTTGTTTCAAATTATACATTTTACACTCAACACTTTATACTGGATATTTGAGGCCATGAAAAGAGCAAAAATCATTAAAGCAAAAGAAAAGTTATAGGGTAAGGATATCAAGAGAAGCTGAATGATGCATCTATCTGAAAGTAATTTTACTTTCTGCTTCTTTTCTTCATGATGCTTGCCAAACAGGCCCAGCAATAACTGGTAAATGGAGTAATTTTCCTAAATGAATACTTAAAATTCTTGACAAATAAAGTGGATTCTGTTAATTAAAATCTTAATTGTTCTTGAAAGTGATAAAGACAATAATCAACCTTTCTAAAAGAATATGCCAGCAACATATATCTCTTTTAGCAGACCATGTACGAATTACTTATTCAATATCTATTGATTAAATGTTTTAATCCCTATGTAGATTCAAATGATAACTATGCACCCAATCAATTCTTGCTTGTAGCCTCCCTAGGAGCAGATGTTAGAATTCCATTTATATGAATTTACGTACAACCTAAAAAGTCATTTACTCTTTCTGTCACTTTCAAGGAGGACTGAAGGTTATTGCGATTATCTTGTTCACCTCAATTCTCAGTCTTTTAAATCCAACTCCCAATGTCTAATGCTGAGCAGGCAAAATCTCTCAATACTGTGTGTCAAATGTCAAGAATAAGAAAAAATAATATACTCAAAATTACTTTTTCCTTTGACATGAGTCACAGTTGAATTCCAAACAATTATACTTTTTTTGATATTAATCTTCCTATTCAGATATCTATTAAATACGAGAAAAACACTACTAAAATTGAAATTATATTCCAGCCATGTACATTCTCTGTTCTGTAGAGCATGTGTCCTAAATCTTTTTATTGTTTCTTGTCCTGAAGAATTGAAGTTGGCAATCTAGAATGCACAAAATAGTTTATCCTAATGATAACCCTTAATCATAAAACAAAAATTATCACCAGTGTTACTTTTTTTTTCAATCAAGGCTCAACTTAAAAAAAATTTAATGTTAAATTAATAATATAATAAATCACTACATGTTTACCATAACCATTAAGGCAACAAATATATATAAATTAAAAACAATATTCCTCTACATTCTATGTTATTACACTGACATGTATCCTTTTACACCTTTATCTATGCTCACCCAAAAATATTTACACGTGTAAAATCCTGTAATTTTCTCTTTCAAACGTGGGGTTATACAGAGTAAGCTGTCAAAGATTTCTGCATGCACACTTGCACCCAGAATCTTCAATATTGCATCTGGCTGTAATTTGATGATCTCTGTATTCATTTTACCAAAAGTTTCAAACTCTCTTTTGAATTTTAAATCTTCACTAGTCATCTAAAGGGAAAATATACAAGTTCATATTTGTCAGCACTTATTTAATGAAAACAAGTTGAGATTTTATCCCATATTTACTGGAGGACCATCAATACTTTTAAGCAGAACACTGACATGATTTCATCTGTGTCTTAGGGGGATATATTTGTTAGAAAGGGGAGAATCTAGGCCGGGTGCGGTGGCTCACTCCTGTAATCCCAGCACTTTGGGAGGCTGAGGCAGGCGGATCACGAGGTCATGAGATCGAGACCATGGTGAAACCCCGTCTCCACTAAAAGTACAAAAAATTAGCTGGGTGCGGTGGCAGACGCCTGTAGTACCAGCTACTCGGGAGGCTGAGGGAGGAGAATGGCGTGAACCAGGGAGGCTGAGCTTGCAGTGAGCAGAGACCTTGCCACTGCACTCCAGCCTGGGTGACAGAGCAAGACTCCGTCTCAATAAAAAAGAAAAAAAAAGAAAGAAAGAAAAGGGAGAATCTAGAGGAAGAAAGATGAGACATTAATATGGCAACATTGAGTGACAAGTCATGATATGGCGAAGGCCAGGCCAAGTAGGGTAAAAGCTACGGGAAGGAAGAACAGAGATGGCAGATATTTTCAGAGAGGGAAATATGAAGGACAAACATGAGTGTTTTAGATTCTCAGTTTGGAGTTTATAGTGATAAAGTTCAACAAGCTAAAGAATACGGAAAGAAGATTGGTTTTGAAGTGGAAATTGAGGCCCTGTGTATGTTGTATTTGAGCATCTATGGAGCATCCAGTGAATAGTGACTTACGAGGAAATGCAAAATTGTATAATTATCTCTTCTTCTCCAACACTTAACATTTTAGCTTAAAGATTTTCCAATTTTGCTTTATATTCTTCACAATTTTGGTTTATGGCTGAAGACAAATTATACAGAGTAATATCAAGAAAATTTACATTTTAAAATTGTTGGACATTTGGACAGCTTCCAAGATTTTTTATCATAGTAAGAAATCAACGAATATCTTAATATGTATAACATTTTCTTCTTTTAGTTACTTTTTCACAATATATATTCCCAGAGGTAAAATAAGTTTATTTACCCAAATCATAAGAATATTGGAAGTCATTGTTCAAAATGTTTTTAAAAAAACTTTTATACATACGTGTGTGTGTGTATGTACGTATATATGTGTGTGTATTACATAGTGAATGTGCATATATGTATACACACACACACACACATGAATATACACAGTTGGCTTTATATATCCTAGGTCCTGCACTTATGGATTCAATCAATCACAAATTGAAAATATTAGGAAAAAATGGCATCTGCACTCAAAACGTACAAAGTTTGTTTGTCATTATTCCCTTAACAATATAGTATAACAACTATTAACATAGCATTTATATTGTATTAGATATTATAAGTAATCTAGAGATGATTTAGAGTATACAGGAAGATATGTGTAGGTTATATGAAAATACTATACCACTTTATGGATTTTGGTAACTATAAGAGGTCCTGGAACCAATCTCCTGCTACCCCTACCTCTCTCTCTCTTCCTCTCTCTCTCTCATTCTTTCTTTCTCTCTCTATAAATATACTCTTTTTCTCTCTCTACACACACACATACATATACACATACACACACATATATACACATACACATATGTATATGCATTTGAAATGCTTAAAATATAAATATATATAGGTAAATATACCTATAGGTATATATAACTTTTAAAAATACTAAATATTAAATCCTGATGCTTTATTCTGGAGCATAAAGCAGGTCTCCAAATAACTATGTGCATACAGATATATTTTCCAGGAGCACATAAATTCCAAGAAAAAAATGTAATGAAGTATTTCAAGATTCCTTTTTGCTAACCAATTTATAGCTCCTCTTGCAAAATGATGAATAAAGAGAAAACAAGTGCAAAACAGCAGTTTACCTACTTCAGCTACTGAGTGCCGTATGTTCTCTTTTCCCTCTGCATGGACTTCCTCAGAGGCAAATTAACAAAATCACAGGTGCCTTCTGGAAAAAGTGATTAGACTATTCAGAACTCCCTTGTGTTCTCTCAAAGGCAGTTTAAAGTTAACTGAACATTCCACTGTGTTGTCAGATTTACAATTGATTCCAGTTTCCAGTGTGCAACATATTTGACAGACTGCTAGAAAACAGATACCCCTTTCACTCGGCATTTGATTCTGAAGAAAAGCCATAAGAAGAAAACACATCAGCTGCAGCAAGAACATTACAATTCCAGTGGTTGGTTCAAAAATGGTTTCTAATGTGATATACACTGAAAATAAGGGACCGGAATAAAATGGTATTTGTCTCATACATTATTACTGTACATACTTCTACCAATTTCTTTTCATTCTTCTAAGTTGGAATTAAAATCACCTCACTAGAGACTTTTTCTGATCTCCTTAAATGGCTTGCAGATTCACTTCTTATTATTCAAGCCATTTCAGTTGTTGGTGGCATAAGACACTATGTAACTACATATTTATTTTTGCTTACTTGTTATTTTTCTGTAATTCCCACCATCCATAATCTCCTTGAGAGCAGAAACTGTGTCAATTTCTCATGCAAAATATTTCCAGTTCTGAACCAAGTGTCTGACACATAGTAGGTATTTTTAAAATATCTGGTTAATGAATAAACTAAGTGAATAAAACCATAAGTAAAACTCACAAGAACCAACCCCAGATTAGAAAACATCATCCATTTGACAGTAGTAGTTTTTGGCTACCTAAGTGAAGAATATCTGTTTATCTGAAAATATTTCAATATAGACATTCATATAGTAGTTGTTTTCAAGAATAGCATCTACTCTTAAACTGAAAAGAACCTTAGAATCAAAGGTGATAATTCTATCTTAAACAATAATTACAAGTTAAGACATGGCAACTTGAACCTACACCTTATGCGAATAGGTGTCACTGTAAAACCCGATTGAGTGATGGATATGAAGATACATGACATGAATATAGATGCTGAAAGTCAACATACAATATATCATCTGTAATCTTTTCTGTGTTCAATTAGTGTAACACTTATTAATTGCCTAATAAATGTAATGCTGTGTTCTAGTCATTTGTAATACAATTGCATGACAAAATTTCCATTAAATATATTAGTATGATAAGTATAAATAGTGATAAATACTTTGAGGAAGGTGGCCTCATGAAGATAAACAGGGATTGAGAAAGGAGAGGTTTTTTTTTAAGATACGGAGTAACCAAGAAAGACCTTATTGAAGAGGTACCATTTGAACTAGGTCCTGAAACATAATGAGGCAGCCCTGTCAAGTTCTGGTGGAAGAGTGTCCCAGGCACAGAAAAGGTACAAAGGCCAACTGTGGAAATAGGTTATCATACTAATAATTAGTCTTGTTGAGAGATGATAAAAAATTAAAAACATAATTAACTAATCACCACTAACTTACTAATAAACGTCACATTTATCTTTTGCCACTACTGCCCTAGAATATTTTACTTCAGTAGTTCTAATGCCTTTTGCTATAGCAATGTTTGCATTAAAAACAAAGGACTGCTAGATAATCCCAACTGAAATTTCAAGTGGAGTCAAATAAAAGGTCCATAGCTAAACATTTTATATCTTTACAGCTGAAAGAAACCTGAAAAGGTCATGCAATCTCTATGACTCAAATATCTGAACAGCATCAAATAAAATTTATCACATTTTATGACTTTTCTAATGTAGTTTGAATGAAATCACATTTGACCAAGGTTAGAGATTTTTGTGCTAGAGCCACAGTCATTGTTTTGTATCAAAATCGAACCATGGGATGTAAAATTAGGACTTCTGTCCTTGCTGTAGCTTTTTACATTTTATTATTCTTAAAAAAGATCTTAAACACCAAGGGTTAATGTTACATAACTATTGTGGGGATTTTATTCACCAAATAAGACAAATAATTCAGCAGATAGTTCTAATTTAATTATTCAAATTTGTATCTCTCTCATGCCTTAAATGATACTTGCAACCTACAAAGAAAAGAACATAGAATATATACTAACAGTACTCCTAAAACAAAATAATTTCTTTTTGCCTGTATTATGCTTACAATAAAGAATTTTGCTGAATTATCAGGCTATGTTTTCTTACTTTTAAAATGTGCAGTAGCCTTGGGCTCCAGGTCTTATCAGCCATTGGTCAAGAACCTGATTAGAATTTTGCATCAAAAATAGACAAGAGAACATGATACCACTCTTTATCTTCCAGAGATAAAACATGCAAGGATTATTCAGATGAAGTTGTAAAGTAACAATTTTTTCTGAGAGTACTTTTGAAAAGAAGGAGGGAAGAGGTCCTTAGGTAGGTTAGCACTAGCTCTGTGCCAGTGTCTGTGCCAGGCTCTGAGCATAGAGGAGGGATCCAGTACTTGCCAGTCATTCCCTTCACTACAATTATTTGATTTTAAAATTAATTTTATTATGTTAAGAGGAGGTCAGCTCTTACGGCACCTTTAGAATGATGTATGTCATAGCTAAAAGGTATACTTTTTGTTAACCACAGAAGTAGCAGTATAGGGTGACAGAAGAACTTTGAGCAGAAACTTGGTGTATTAGCTCTCACTGCCCTAACAAAATACCACAGCATGGGTGGCTTAAACAACAGAATTTTCTTTCTCACAGTTCTAGAGGCTAGCTAGCAGTTCAAGATGAAGGTGCCGAGAGGGTTGGTTTATTGTGAGCTCTTTCTTCCTGGTTTGCAGATGGCTGCCTTCTCTCTGTGTCCTCACATGGCTTTTCTTCTGTGCATTTTACTTCTGATGTTCATATAAGGACTTTAGTCCTTTGGGATTAGGACCCCACTCATGATTTTGTTTAACCTTAATTACCTCCTCAAAAGCCCTATCTTCAAATACAGTGACATTGGAGGTTAGTGTTTCAACATACGAATTTTTGGGGTGTGGGACAAAATTAATTTCACAACGTTTAGAGACTTTGGTGTTGTCTCTTGGTTATAATACTATCTTGCTTGGAAGATCTTTCCCTCTTTATGCCTCTTGTTTTTTCTTTCTTTACTTTTTTTTTTTCCATGTGTAAAATGAAGTTGAAGTACATGATCTCTGTATATCTGACAAAAGAAACCTGGCTTTTTCTCCAAGAAAACAAATTTAATGACCACTATTTCAAGTAATAAATAAGACAAAAATGACTCCTTGCAGAACTTGAGTACTAGAATGGTTTATAATTATTAACTAACATTTAGCATTTATTTTATTCTATTAAATTGTCTCCTAAATTGTCTTAATCCACAGAGGAATACAAACTAAAAGATTATATTAAAAGACACTCTATGAGCCTGTAATCGACTTCTCTCAATCTCAAAAACCAACATCTTAAATAATGCATCATAAAGTAAAGCTAGCAATGCATTCAAAGATCCAGCATATTTAAACATTTCAGACGCAATATTTGTTGACATGATGGTTCATCGTAAAACATTAATATGGTAAATGCCTAGGGAATTTATAAATGCATACACATCAAAATGTTAATTAATTACAATGAATTAAATTTAGTAAAACTATTACTATCCATGCCTGGCAATTTACACAAAGAAAGAATTAGGTCCTGTTCACACTGCTGCTTGATGAGTAGAACACTGGATTAATTATCAAGAATCATAGACAGATTGTTGTTGTTTACATATACTACTTAGAAAGTCAGATTTCTGGGCACAATAGATATGCACTTCAGCTATAATGTTAAGGTGGCAGGTCATTAAGCATGATTAGAAGTCAGGCTTCATCTGCAATCCAGGGTTCACATGAAAGCACAGTACATATTTTCTAGCATGAAGTAAGGTAGGAATGGGGGCAGAAATAAGATTAAGATTCAGAGACGGGAAAGGAGATGCACAGAAAATGAATCAAAGAGCTGCCAAACCCATTTCCATCACTCCTTTTGACTACAAATGCAGCAGCTGTCTTCTTGGGATGTTTGAAATGTGCTCCTTCAGCCTCTGTCAAAGAACATTAGGTACCATAATTTTGCTAATATATGCTCATGACTTTGCTGCCTGAACTTAAATAGCACATTCCAGTCTATAATTTCAACTAAGAGCAAAATGAACAAGAGCCCCATAGAATCAATCCTTACCCTTTAGAAGCTGGTAATTGGAAAAAGTGGCCATAATGAAGAGCCCAAAAGAGGAAAATGTAATTAACCAGGAGCTGTGTATAGCGTTTAATTTGATTTTCTTGGCTTGTTAGCTCAGCTGGTTGGAGTGTGGTGTTAATAACGTCAAGATTACAAGTTCAATTACCATATGGGCCAGTTAGTTTCACTCAATTCTGTGGCTACGGACCAAATGAGTTCTATTGGTCGCAAGAGGAAATAGACAAGAGAGGGTGGATTAGAGAAAATCTATTAATACCACTGTCAAACAAACTCAAAACACTACTGTCAAGGGCAGGGCTGCAGTGAAGACTGCATTTTAATTATTTAAAAGTGAGAAAATGTAAAATTCTGAGAGGTGAAAATTGAGACAAAAATTTAGACTTTCTGAACACTATAATTAGTGTCCTTTATCAAATCAGGAGAAGTTTGCCTGATAAATGTATTTCAGTTGCTTCTTAACTGAGTTCTCAGACATCTAAATTCTAATGTGACTGGGAATATGGATTTCAGCTGAAGTGGATTAGGTATGTAAGATGAGAGAGATTCACAACAGAGAGAAACAGTCTTTAGGGCTGACTGGGGAGGAAAGCAGAAATAAGGAAAATAAGGTAGGTAATAGAAACACAATGTTAAAGAACAGGAAATTGCTTTGTCATTTACTCAATCTGAAATAGGTCCAGTGTCTGGACAGACTCACCCAATCTTAGGTTTGGGCTCTAATCTCCTCTTAGAACTGTGATCTATTTTAAGTTAAGTAAAGGTGAAGTCCTAAACAAACCCTGGAATAAACCAATTACAAAAGATTGCAAAGTACATCTACATAACTACCTTAGCCCAGGGGAAAATGTGCAGGCAATTCCTCTTTATCCTAAGATCCTAAAACCACAAACACACATCTACAACTGAGTGCTATCATACTTAACACATATGTAACATGCAATAGTCACTTTGCTATATGAACCCAACATGTCTGGAACTGTTTTATAATACTCCCAGAGAAATATGAGAGAAAAAGTTTGACCTAAATTAATTTGCTAGCAAATCCTTATCATAATGACACAGCTGATAAAGAATCTGGAGTATGAGTATTGAATAAATCAGCTCTGGGGAGAGGAGCGGGTTCTTTAAGAACCAAGAGCAAGCATGCAGCACCGTTTGCAGGTCACCTGTTCCCCCTTTAACCCACAAATCTGGTTCTCCTCTCGTTCTATCTTAGTTCAGCCACAAGGAAAATCATTCATATCTTTGGTCTTTCCATTCTTAAGCAAAACAAGACCTTTCTGGCACGTTTCGTGAGAATCCCAGATAAAAGTTATATTTGTAAAGTTCTACAGCTTGCCTGAAAGTTCTGAGGACTCTTAAATTTCCCGGTGGGAAGCAGGGAAAAAACCAAGTACAACTTCCCTCCTCAGTCTCTCCCGATAAATGCACCAGTAAGCAACATTTGATAGAAAATTAAAGACATAATTCTCTATTTGACGTTATATGAGTAAAAACAACCGGCATACTATTAGGTTTCTTTTGAATGGTGATTCATTCTAGAATTCAGCCCCAAACTTTTTTGTACTCTCCTCTTTAAACGTTTTCTTTCATAATAAATAGCAGAGACAAAAGTGTTTCTATTGGAAAGTGTGAGAGTAAAGAGATATACAATTAACTAGTGGTCTGCTCAGTTACAGGAAAAATGCCTGAACAGCATTCTGTTATCTTGCAATAATGGGGCTTTTATGTGCATCACATTTTCATTTTCAGTTCTGTGCTAATTTAAATCATTTTCATTTGAATTCCCAATCTTAACTTTTTCCCCTACACATGCCTGGCTAATCAAAATGCTTGATTTATTAATATTGCAAAGAGTTACAGCACTTTATTAATAAACTAAATTTCAGCAACTAGATCTAGTAAGGCAATTACAAATACTACGGCTAGCTAGAATAATATTTTAAGTGTTTTAGAAATGTCAGATGAAAACTGTTGTTAAACCAGACAAGCACCAATGACAGTTAATAGTAGTGTTCTCATGCCCCCTATTGGTTACTTACTTGAGAATCGCATTGAAGCTAAGTCATTTTGTAACCAGAGAAAAAATGTCCAGTGTTTTCACTTGAATCTGGTTTGGATCATAAACTAAAAGGTATTTACACACACACACACACACACACACACACACGAATGTATCCCTCTGGTTTCATGTTTGAATTGAAGCTAAAAAAAGAGTGAGATTTAAAGAGAGGGTGAATTCTGCATTGGGTGTGAAAAACTCCCACATCCACTTACACTCACAGTTGGTAAGTGCCATCCATGTACTAAGTATTTTCTCATGAGATTTTAACATTTTGGTATAGCGCAAAGAGCATGAACTTTTAAACTACGTAGTCCTGAGTTTGAACCAAGTGAATTTATCTTCCTTATCAATCACATTAAACCATATAAACATGGAAAGTTTTTTTTTATCTTGAAAATGATTTGGGTTATAATTCTTATTGCACATTGTTGGTTTGAAGATTAAAAGATAAATGGTTTGTCTGAAAGTGCCTACTAAGTATATGTTAAATGTTAAGTAAATGTTAGGTTTTTTTTTTTACAACTCTCTGATGTAAACATTATCTATATCTCACTTTTTAGATAGAATAATTGAGGTTCAGGCAGATAGAAAAAAGTGGCCAAGCTTTTGCAGCTAGCGAATGATAATGCTGGCATCAAAACCCAGAACATTTTGCCTCTAATGCAAACATATTTTGTGATATTGTTCATACAACTTTATTATAACTCAGTGTTACAAAATCAGGTCTATATAAGCTACTCTACCTTGGTTTACATCTTATAAAATTTAATAAGCAAAATGTAGAAAAAGAAGGAGTGGTCTTATTTAAAAAGTGTCCTGAACAATATTCTAACAAAGATTTGACTTTCGAAAAATAAAATCAGAGTATTCTCAAAATAATCACTGACTATTCTCAAAAATAATGCTAAAATATTAATTATTTGACAACAATTTACTCTCTTTGTGAACATAATATACCATCTCTTTGCATTTTGCTACTACTTCTCCTATTAGAAATACCAGCTTCCAGGAAGTTCTCATGGGTTTTTATATCTACTCTATAAATGAATGAAAAGTTCTTACAGATTTTCATTACCACGTGGACGTCTATAAGCAGAATTAAATATTAATGTAAGTACGGATGTTTAATTATCAAGTAGAATTGATAATATTCTCAACACAAGACACCTAAAATAATTTTATTTTATACTCAGAAATTAACTGTCATCATTTATTAATTGGTCAGACTTTTTTTTTTTTTGACGCAGTCTCACTCTGTTGCCCAGGCTGGAGTGCAGTGTGGTCAGACTTTTAAAATAATATAATTAGAAATAAATTTGTGTTTTCCACCAGTGCTTTAGGTTGCAAATTATTCAAAATTACTGAATCATGTCCAAATATTCTAATTGTTATAATAATTCTGTTATAACAGAAGAGGAGCCACATATGGGAGTAATTAAATACACACTTGTTTCTATTTTAGGGTAACGTGGAAAAGCCTAGGGACTTAAATATCTGCCCACTCATGTAATTTCCTGGGTAGATCATGAATCAACGTTAATAAGTCCAAAGTATCAATTTTTGATGGGTCTGGAATTTGCACATATATATTTAATAATGAATCAGTGTAGGTCATTTCTTTATCAGCAAAGACATGTGCCATTATAATTATACTAATCTTAGTGGAAAGTGCTAAGTTAAGGTCATACAAGTCAATTAAGCTTTGTTGAATGGGATAAACTAAAACAAATAATTATATACTGGTACTACAATGATGTGTTGGATACAGAGTTACATCATTCTTGTAAGTCCATTTCTTGATCTATTCATTAACAAGTATTTACCGGTAAAAGACAACTAGGTGTAAATCTAATTAACTACTTGCTAACTAACAGGCATACAGCGACTACCTCATAGCTTCAAATCTCTCTTATCTTTAAATTAGTGACATAAAATGCCCAACTTCACAAGATTGCTGTAGAATTCAAAATACAGTAAAAGTGGCATTTAATATCTCTGCAGTAAATATTATCTCAGTCTAAACACCTCTCTATAAAGGGTTTTTTGAACCATAAATTATTGGACAAGAATACATTTTACATCCTTTCTAAATCTAACCTTTGATAGTACTACAAATTCACCATGCCTAAATGTCAGAACTAGATACTGGGATATTGTTCCAGATTCTTCTTTGCAATGGATGTTTCTAAAATAAAATGTGTATCAACCTTATTCCATAATTTTAATCTAAGTATATCGTGTATGGAAACAGATAATGTTTCTTAAAAAACTTTTAAATTAAGTTCAGGGCTAGAAGTGCAAGTTTGTCACATAGGTAAACTTGTGTCCTGGGGGTTTGTTGTATAGATTATTTTGTCACCCAAGTATTAAGCCTAGTACCCATTGTTTTTCTTGATCCTCTCCCTCCTCCCAACCTTCACCCTCCAAAAGGCCGTAATGTGTGTTTTTCCCCTCTATGTGTCCATGTGTACTCATCATTTATCTCCCACTTATAAGTGAGAACATCTGGTGTTTGATTTTCTGTTTCTGTGTTAGTTTGCTAGGGATAAGGGCCTCCATCTCCATCCATGTCCCTGCAAAGGACGTGATTTCATTCTATTTTATCACTGCATAGTATTCCATGGTGTACATTACTACATTTTCCTTAGTCTATCATTGATAAGTATTTAGGTTGATTCCATGTCTTTGCTATTGTGAATACCGCTGCAATGAACGTACACATGCATGTGTCTTTATAATAGAATGATTTATATTCCTTTGGGTATATACCTAGTAACAGGGTTGCTGGGTCAAATGGTATTTCTGTCTTTAGGTGTTTGAGGAATCGCAACACTGTCTTCCACAATGGTTGAACTAATTTACACTCCCACCAGCAGTGTAGAAGTGTTCTTTGTGCTCCACAACCTTGCCAGTGTCTGTTATTTTATTGACTTTTTAATAATAGCCATTCTGACTACTGTGAGATGGTATCTCATTGTCATTTTGATTTGCATTTCTCTAATGATCAGTGATGTTGAGCTTTTCTCATGATTGTTGGCTGCATGCATGTCTTCTTTCCAAAGAGTCTGTTCATGTCCTTTGCCCAGTTTTTAATGGGGTTCTTTGTTTTTTTATTTAAATTTGTTTAAGTTCCTTATAGATGCTGGATATTTGTCAGAAGGATAGACTGCAAACATTTTCTCTCATTCTGTAGGTAGTCTGTTTATTCTGTTGATAGTTTCTTTTGCTGTGCAGAAGCTCTTTAGTTTAATTGGATCCCATTTGTCAATGTTTTCTTTTGTTGCAATTGCTTTTGTTGTCTTTGTCATGAAATCTTTTCCCATGCATACGTCCTGAATTGTACTGCTTAGGTTGTCTTTCAGGGTTTCTATAGTTTTGGGTTTTACATTTAAGTCTTTAATCCACCTTGAGTTAATTTTTGTGTACGGTGTAAGAAAGGGGTCCAGTTTCAATCTTCTGCATATGGCTAACCAGTTATCCCAGTACCATTTATTGAATAGGGAATCCTTTCCCCATTGCTTGGTTTTGTCAGGTTTGTCAAAGATTAGATATTTGTAAGTGTGTGGTCTCATATCAAGATTCTCTATTCTGTTCTATTGGTTTATGTGTCTGTTTTGGACCAGTACCATGCTGTTTTGGTTACTGTAGCCCTACAGTATAGTTTGAAGTTGGATAGCTTTGGCCTCCAGCTTTATTCTTTTTGCTTAGGATTGCCTTGGCTATTTGGGCTCTTTTTTGGTTCCATATGAATTTTAAAATAGTTTGGAAACAGATAATGTCCTACAAAAAAAAATCCAGTCAAGGCTTTAGCTTCAATTCAACTATTCTGTTCTACTTACGAGAAATTTTCCATATATATATCTTTTTTTTTTTTTTTGAGACAGGGACTCACTTTGTCACTCAGGTTGGAGTACGGTGGCATGATCTCTGTTAACTGCAACCTCTTCCTCCTGGGCTCAAGTGATGGTCTCACTTTACCCTCCTGGGTTGCTGGTACTACAAGCTCATGCACCCATGCCCATTTAATTTTTGGTAGGGAAGAAGTTTCACCATGTTGCTCAGGCTGACCTTGAACGCCTAACCTCAAGTGATCAGCCTGCCTCAGCCTCCCAAAGTGGTGAGATTACAGGCGTGAGCCACAGTGCCCAGCCCATATGTGTATCTCAAAATGTTTCATAACAGTGCATAAACAATAGGAAAGGAATAAATGTAAATGAAAAACATGTAGTGTTGTTTCAAAAATGTCCCTTTCATGTAGTAACCTTGAAATAAATTTTGGTTCATGCCTAAATCTGATAAAAAGAAAAAAAAATCTTTAATAAATGTAAAAATGAAAGCAGACCAATCA
This sequence comes from Gorilla gorilla gorilla, assembly GCF_029281585.2. Classification (NCBI taxonomy): domain Eukaryota; kingdom Metazoa; phylum Chordata; class Mammalia; order Primates; family Hominidae; genus Gorilla; species Gorilla gorilla. Next base: position 178,145,729 of record NC_086017.1, read on the forward strand.
CCATGACTTACACCTATAATCTCAGCACTTTGAGAGTCTGAGATCAGCAGATGGCTTGAGCCCATTTGTTCAAGACCAGCCTGGGCAACATGGTGAAATCCCGTCTCTACAAAAATACAAAATATTAGCCGCGGGTAGTGGAATGCGCCTGTAGTCCCAGGTACCCAGGAGGCTGAGGTGGGAGGATCACCTGAGCCTGGGAGATTGAGGCTGCTGTGAGCCATGATTGCGCCTGGGTGAAGGAGTGAGACTCTGCCTCAAAATTAATTAATTAATTAATTAATTAATTAAAATTAAAAAGTAAAGAGAGTAGACAGTAATACCATAAAACTGAGAATGTTCTACTCACAAAAATCATCCTATAAATATTTGTTCCCAAGATGCTGCATTTTCCTCACTGAAAGCTGTATCTATTTATTTATTTTTACGGACATATAAGCAGTGCAAGTGCTAACAATTATAGAGATAGAAAGAAATAGATAGAAAGAGACAGACAGAAAGAAAAGAGTGTTATACAACTTTTAAACTGTGTAGGAGTCTTAATTTTGAGGGTGCTTAAGCTGCATTGAAGAACTCTGGAAATAGTTTTGACAGAAGTTTCTTCTTTGTGTCTTCTAGATCAAGGAGGCCAAAACTTGTTAGATTCCCGATTGTAGAGCATTCAAATATCCTAACAAATTCTCAGGAAATGACGCTCCTTAAAGTTGCTTTACCAAGGGTCAACTAAAGTAAAGAAGTGTCCTGAATGTCAGTTCCTTTAGTCGGGCCCACCTCTTAGTGGCAAAATGGCTGTGATAGGCTGGCAGCAGGGATGAGGAAAAGAAGAGGAAAATAGACAAAGATAAAAAGAGTTCCTCTATATTAATGTTTTAAGTACTTTGAAGATACTGCCCATATATTTTCAATCTTAAGACCTCAGCCTCAGCCTTTCCTACAAATTTGCTTTTTTGTCTTCTGTTTGCTACAAGTTGAAAAAAAAAAAAAACCACACCAAAACCAGCTATCAGAGGCAGGAGGAAAAGCAGCAGCATAAATGTACAAATTTCTTCAACAAACAATTAGAAAGCATATGCTGCAGTTTCTTCAAAAAGGGTAAGAGAAAAATGAATGAGTGGCGCTCAGAGACTAGGATAATCAGTCAATATCAATGTTATTTTAGGTATATCCACCTAACAAAATATATTATTTTTGGTGATGTCAATAAATACGCAAGATTCTTACTGTAAAATATCCATTTCAAGATTAAATTTGAAATGGCATCTTCCTCATCTGTTAAAACTTAGACTTTAAATAAATACTATGTAGAGTCAAATAAGGGTAAAATCAAAATGCTCTGATTTACATACGAGGAAGTGGAGATTAATTGCAACTAATGGAGGAGATGGAGAAAGGGGGTATGGCTATTAGAGTCATTTGGAGATTTTACACAGGTATATACATGTTCCCTGGAGACTTTAGGAATCACTACCACAGTAGACCATTATCTATCCCTCAGACATGTCAGAGAAAAAACTACATTGAGCACCACAGGTCCTGATCATCCACCCAAATAACTTTTAGTTTAAAAGATAGAATGATACAGATCTATAGCAATAGCATCTGAATTACTTTACCAGAATGCTGTACAGTTTGCTATAATTCTGTAAGCATCTACAATTAGCCTGGCACTGCCTTTGGCAGCTTCTTATGTCTTATTTACAAATATCTTATTTAATATTATCCAGAAGAAAGAACAATAGTAGGACAAAACGTCTTTATCAGGTGACAAAATGGAGTCTTAGAGAATTAGAATAGTTTATTCAAGTCCACACAGCTTGTAAAAATCAGAGAAGAATTAGGACCCAGATGTGTTTAACATCAAATTTAACATAGAGGACTTCCCATTCTGGGCATTATTTGTCAATTTGACTCAAGGATGTGGTCAGAATGAGGCTTAATGTTCTTTATAGCAGTGCATGGAAACATACTGTCACTTATTTCTTCTCCTTATTTTAAATCTCTCTCAATTAATTAGGATTCACATTACTTCCCTACATGTAATTTTTCTCAACTCTGCAGTAATTGTAGTCACTTGCCCTATTTCATAACAAAGCACAATGTTCTTGAAAGATCTGCGTTCTTTATTAACAGGATGTTATGAGAAAACATCCCCTAAGTTGGAGTGTACTTTATGAAGACAATTGTCATACTGACTTTCAATAATTTTAGTTTCATCCTTCTCATAATAAGTTTCTCTACACATTTAAAAGCAAGTATCAGCGATATTGAGTCAATTAGTTTCCCAAGTTCTATTATGTGATTGCAATGTAGGCAGTGCAAAAAGCTAGGTAGACAATGTGTTATAAAACGAAGCAAAAAAGGAGAGAGAGAGGTTCACACTGGTAAAGATTGGTGTTTCCAAATTCTAAAAGAAAAATGACTAGTCTCTGCAAACATTTATTTTTTCTAGCAGACATACTTTAGCCATGAAATCTCAAGTCTATATTTAACTATAAAGTTTTTTTATATACATCAAGTCCAAAGACAACAATCTGTGCCTGGGACTGCAGATTTGAAAACATTCCAATATGATATTAAATGATAATGATCAAATCCTAAGAGCATACTCAACCTAAATAACTAGTTGAATTACATGTGGTTGCCTTTTTAAAATATGATATGCAGCATACTTTTTATACCTGGTCCTCCACCCAACTACCACATTGTATCTAGCTATCTGAAATAAAATATTTAAGTCTTTATGTCTACCTACCTAATAAGGAAAGGTAATTCCCTTGGTATTTTGCATGTTAATTCTGACAAACTCCAAATAGAATTATACAAAATTCAAATTAAATACATTTAAATTAAAGAATAGACATTTTAACCTTTTAAAAAATTTAGGACCCCTGGAATGTTATCTGGAATATTCATGTTATAACAGAAATATAACACGATTATTTCCCGATATGGAGGCTAAATTTTCTGGGAGCACAGCTTTTAATCAAGCTAACTGTATTCATACAAAGAGATTTCTGAGAGAGAAAGGAGGCAGCATTTTTATTACTAAAATAAATGACTTTTTCCTAGTTAAAAAATTGATTAATGGAATTTTATTTGAGAAACCTAGCCATTATTAAAGAATATAAGTATTAAATCTCAATGTTGGTTGTACAACATTGTGAACGTATTCATTGTCACTACATTGTTCACTATAAAACGGTTAATTTTATGTTATGTGAATTTAATTTCAATTTTTAAAAGTGAATAAATGTTATGTTTAATTTTGAAAAATGAGAACTTTACATAGACATATTATATTATTGTTGAGTTAAAAGAAAGTTTCAGGGCTGTGTATCTCATATATACCTTCTGTGTATAGACAACCATAAACCTTCACACACTTGAGTCTTCCGTAGTGACAGAGTTTGTTTCAACTTTTGGTGTGCAGAGTTAAGAGGATCCCTTCCTCAGCCCAGTAGAGAGACACGATTGATATATTTAAATTATAGACATTCTCATTCTCCTTAATAATGATTGAGAAGCAAGTCTGTTTGTAGGTTTCTAGAAAAGCTTTTCCTCCCTAGTAAAAGGAGACACATAAAAAGAAAAGCCTTTCTCTTCCTTGCTGGATTCTGTGATATCTGTTTGTGGCACTTGGAACAGTTTTAATCATTCTGCGTCCATGAAGGGAGACGTTGTACCATGCTAAAGAAAGCATAGTGTTAAAGGCAGTATTGTGCCACTCACTTAACTTCCAATCTACTGGAAAATGCTAAATCTAGGTTTTTCTTATGTGAATTAGTAAATTTTTCTCAATGTCAAAGACACTTTAATTTGGATATTTTAATACTTGTAGCTGAAAACCTCCTCCTATTCGATACAGTGTGATTCTAATTTCCCTTTTTTTTGCATATGGGAAAATCATGGTATGAAAACTATCTGATTAAACGTTACATAGTTTTATATGTATATAAAAATACATATCTCAGTCAACGGGTATTTCTGGTTCTAGATCCTTGAGGAATCGCCACACTGTCTTCCACAATGGTTGAACTAATTTACACTCCCATCAACAGTGTAAAAGCATTTCTGTTTCTCCACATCCTCTCCAGCATCTGTTGGTTCCTGACGTTTTAATGATCACCATTCTAACTGGTGTTAGATGGTATCTCATTGTGCTTTTGATTTGCATTTCTCTAATGACCAGTGATGATGAGCTTTTTCTCATATGTTTGTTGGCCACATAAATGTCTTCTTTTGAGAAGTGTCTGTTCATATCCTTCACCCACCTTTTGATGGGGTTGTATTTTTTTCTTGTAAATTTGTTTAAATTCCTTGTAGATTCTGGATATTAGCCCTTTGTCCGATGGATAGACTGCAGAAATTTTCTCCCTTTCTGTAGGTTGCCTGTTCATTCTGATGATAGTTTCTTTTGCTGTGCAGAAGCTCTTTAGTTTAATTAGATCTAATTTGTCAATTTTAGCTTTTGTTGCCATTACTTTTGGTGTTTTAGTCATGACTTCTTTGCCCATGCCTATGTCCTGAATGGTATTGCCTACATTTTCTGCTGGGTTTTTTATGGTTTTAGGTCTTACGTGTAAGTATTTAATCCATCTTGAGTTATATACCCAAAGGATGATAAATCATTCTACTATAAAGACACATGCACACTTATGTTTATTGCAGCACTGCTCACAATAGCAAAGACTTAGAACCAACCCAAATGACCATGAATGACAGACTGGATAAAGAAAATGTGGCACATATACACCATGGAATTCTGTGCAGCCATAAAAAAAGGATGAGTCCATGTCCTTTGCAGGAACGTGGATGAAGCTGGAAACCATCATTCTCAGCAAACTAACACAGGAACAGAAAACTAAACACCACATGTTCTCACTCATAAGTGGGAGTTGAACAATGAGAACACATGGACACAGGGAGGGGAACATCACGCACGGGGGCCTCTTGGGAGGTTGAGGGCTATGGGAGGGATAGCATTAGGACAAATACCTAATGCAGATGATGGGTTGATGGATGAAGCAAACCACCATGGCACATGTATACCTATGTAACAAACCTACACATTCTGCACATGTATCCCAGAACTTAAAATTACATTAAAAATATGTTTTCCTGATAATTTAAAACAAATTTGTGGTGGCTTCTGAATTGCAGAGCATTCCAGAGTAGCCACAGTTAGTAATGAAAGGGATACTTCTACTGTATACACTTTAAATTTTGTATTTGTACATGAATTATGTATGCTAAAAGAAATGATTATTAAATAATTACATAAAGCAAATATATATATGGAGATATGCTAAAAACTTCTTAAAGATTACACACATCATTTGAATAATGAATGAGAAGGCATGAGGAAAAGGACATCACTTATTAATTCATAGAATTCTTGCTTGAATTTGTCTTACAGTAAATGTATGTTACTTATTTGGATTTAATAATAGATGTGACATGGTTTCACTGTGTCCCCACCCAAATCTCATCTTTAACTGTAGCTTCCGTAATTCCCATATGTCATGGGAGGGGCCTGATAGGAGGTAATTGAATCATGGGGGCATGTCTTTCCCATGACGTTTTTGTGATAGCGAATAAGTTTCATAAGATATGATGGTTTTCTAAAGGGCAGTTCCCCCACACAAGCTCTCTCTTTGCCTGCCACCATGTAAGATGTGACTTTGCTCTTCCTTTGCCTTTGCCTTTGCCATGATTGTGAGGCCTCCCCATCCCTGTGGAACTATGAGTCAATTAAACCTCTTTCTTTTATAAGTTACCCAGTCTTGGGTATGCCTTTATTAGCAGTGTGAGAATGAACTAATACAGGATGCAAAAAGAAAAAGTATATATTAACTACCATTCATAATAGGGGAAAATGGCATACTCATATTTTGGGGGATAGATATATATGTTTATTAGAATTTTTACATTTTTTCAAACATTTTGTTCACCTTCTGTACTAATTAAGACTTTCTGGATTGCAAATAAGTATATCTTTCTCAAAGTAACCAATCCAAGATGGGTAGGATTAGAGCTTACTTTGTAAAATACTAAAACCAGGAACAAATAGAGTCAGCCCTCTTTGTTTTCTTATCTCGTCATGTTGCTTCTCTGCTGATACTGGCCCATCCCCATGGAAAGGGTAACTGGCAATTCTGACCAACTCCAATACCAATTTGAAAATGTCTTGTAAGCTTGGGTGATGTGCCCATCACTTTGACCAATCTCGGTGACAGGGAGTAAGGCAAAATTACTGCCCTAAATTATATTTTGGGCCTTCTTATATCTAAGACACTTTCAACAGACCTGGCTCTCTGGATTATCACTGTGAGGAGAAGACCGCTTATACATCATCTGCCGTAGGGAGTGGGAGTTCTCTGGCACTTCCCCATGTCTACCATGGGCCAGGGAGTGTGAGAGTAATTTTCCTGTATTCATTGGTTAATCATCCTGATAAACTTCCCATTTTAGTTATTATGAATGCCAAAATCAAGGACTTAGGATTTAAAATAATTTGTCAAAATCACAAATATAAGAGACAAAGCCAGGATTTGAACAAAGCCTATATTTCACTATAGTCTGGGATATCTTCGGCAAGCCACTCAAACCACTCAGAATAAGAATTGGCTTTTAACTCTCTGTTGAATAGGAGTGGTGAGAGAGGGCATCCCTGTCTTGTGCCAGTTTTCAAAGGGAATGCTTCCAGTTTTTGCCCATTCAGTATGATATTGGCTGTGGGTTTGTCATAGATAGCTCTTATTATTTTGAGATACGTCCCATCAATACCTAATTTATTGAGAGTTTTTAGCATGAAGGGTTGTTGAATTTTGTCAAAGGCCTTTTCTGCATCTATTGAGATAATCATGTGGTTTCTGTCTTTGGTTCTGTTTATATGCTGGATTACATTTATTGATTTGTGTATATTGAACCAGCGTTGTATCCCAGGGATGAAGCCCACTTGATCATGGTGGATAAGCTTTTTGATGTGTTGCTGGATTCGGTTTGCCAGTATTTTATTGAGGATTTTTGCATCAATGTTATCAAGGATATTGGTCTAAAATTCTCTTTTTTGGTACTGTCTCTGCCCAGCTTTGGTATCAGGATGATGCTGGCCTCATAAAATGAGTTAGGGAGGATTCCCTCTTTTTCTATTGATTGGAGTAGTTTCAGAAGGAATGGTACCAGTTCCTCCTTGTACCTCCGGTAGAATTCGGCTGTGAATCCATCTGGTCCTGGACTTTTTTTGGTTGGTAAGCTACTGATTATTGCCACAATTTCAGCTCCTGTTATTGGTCTATTCAGAGATTCAACTTCTTCCTGGTTTAGTCTTGGGAGAGTGTATGTGTCGAGGAATTTATCCATTTCTTCTAGATTTTCTAGTTTATTTGCGTAGAGGTGTTTGTAGTATTCTCTGATGGTAGTTTGTATTTCTGTGGGATTGGTGGTGATATCCCCTTTATCATTTTTTATTGCATTTATTTGATTCTTCTCTTTTTTTCTTTATTAGTCTTGCTAGCAGTCTATCAATTTTGTTGTTCCTTTCAAAAAACCAGCTCCTGGATTCATTAATTTTTTGAAGGGTTTTTTGTGTCTCTATTTCCTTCAGTTCTGCTCTGATTTTAGTTATTTCTTGCCTTCTGCTAGCTTTTGAATATGTTTGCTCTTGCTTTTCTAGTTCTTTTAATTGTGATGTTAGGGTGTCAATTTTGGGTCTTTCCTGCTTTCTCTTGTGGGCATTTAGTGCTATAAATTTCCCTCTATACACTGCTTTAAATGTGTCCCAGAGATTCTGGTATGTTGTGTCTTTGTTCTCGTTGGTTTCAAAGAACATCTTTATTTCTGCCTTCATTTCGTTATGTACCCAGTAGTCATTCAGGAGCATAGTGTTGGAAGTTCTGGCCAGGGCAATTAGGCAGGAGAAGGAAATAAAGGGTATTCAATTAGGAAAAGAGGAAGTCAAATTGTCCCTGTTTGCAGATGACATGATTGTATATCCAGAAAACCCCATTGTCTCAGCCCAAAATCTCCTTAAGCTGATAAGCAACTTCAGCAAAGTCTCAGGATACAAAATCAATGTACAAAAATCACAAGCATTCTTATACACCAATAACAGACAAACAGAGAGCCAAATCATGAGTGAAATCCCATTCACAATTGCTTCAAAGAGAATAAAATACCTAGGAATCCAACTTACAAGGGACGTGAAGGACCTCTTCAAGGAGAACTACAAACCACTGCTCAAGGAAATAAAAGAGGATACAAACAAATGGAAGAACATTCCATGCTCATGGGTAGGAAGAATCAATATCATGAAAATGGCCATACTGCCCAAGGTAATTTATAGATTCAATGCCATCCCCATCAAGCTACCAATGACTTTCTTCACAGAATTGGAAAAAACTACTTTAAAGTTCATATGGAACCAAAAAAGAGCCCGCATCGCCAAGTCAATCCTAAGCCAAAAGAACAAAGCTGGAGGCATCATGCTACCTGACTTCAAACTATACTACAAGGCTACAGTAACCAAAACAGCATGGTACTGGTACCAAAACACAGATATAGATCAATGGAACAGAACAGAGCCCTCAGAAGTAACGCCGTATATCTACAACTATCTGATCTTTGAGAAACCTGAGAAAAAGGAGCAATGGGGAAAGGATTCCCTATTTAATAAATGGTGCTGGGAAAACTGGCTAGCCATATGTAGAAAGCTGAAACTGGATCCCTTCCTTACACCTTATACAAAAATTAATTCAAGATGGATTAAAGACTTAAACGTTGGACCTAAAACCATGAAAACCTAGGCATTACCATTCAGGACATAGGCATGGGCAAGGACTTCATGTCTAAAACACCAAAAGCAATGGCAACAAAAGCCAAAATTGACAAATGGCATCTAATTAAACTAAAGAGCTTCTGCACAGCAAAAGAAACTACCATCAGAGTGAACAGGCAACCTACAAAATCGGAGAAAATTTTCGTAACCTACTCATCTGACAAAGGGCTAATATCCAGAATCTACAATGAACTCAAACAAATTTACAAGAAAAAAACAAACAACCCCATCAAAAAGTGGGTGAAGGACATGAACAGACACTTCTCAAAAGAAGACATTTATGCAGCCAAAAAGCACGTGAAAAAATGCTCACCATCACTGGCCATCAGAGAAATGCAAATCAAAACCACAATGAGATATCATCACACACCAGTTAGAATGGCAATCATTAAAAAGTCAGGAAACAACAGGTGCTGGAGAGGATGTGGAGAAATAGGAACACTTTTACACTGTTGGTGGGACTGTAAACTAGTTCAACCATTGTGGAAGTCAGTGTGGCGATTCCTCAGGGATCTAGAACTAGAAATACCATTTGACCCAGCCATCCCATTACTGGGTATATACCCAAAGGATTATAAATCATGCTGCTATAAAGACACATGCAGACGTATGTTTATTGCGGCACTATTCACAATAGCAAAGACTTGGAACCAACCCAAATGTCCAACAATGATAGACTGGATTAAGAAAATGTGGCACATATACACCATGGAATACTATGCAGCCATAAAAAATGATGAGTTCATGTCCTTTGTAGGGACATGGATGAAATTGGAAATCATCATTCTCAGTAAACTATTGCAAGAACAAAAAACCAAACATCGCATATTCTCACTCATAGGTGGGAATTGAACAGTGAGAACACATGGACACAGGAAGGGAAACATCACACTCTGGGGACTGTTGTGGGGTGGAGGGGGAAGGGATAGCATTGGGAGATATACCTAATGCTAGATGACGAGTTAGTGGGTGCAGTGCACCAGCGTGGCACATGTATACATATGCAACTAACCTGCACAATGTGCACATGTACCCTAAAACTTAAAGTATAATAAAAAAAAAAGAATTGGCTTTTAAAAAATGTTAATCACATACAGTTTATTATAATTGTCTTTCTGCATTAAATGACAGAAGTCATATGTATACAAATAAAGAGTTTTTCATGAGAACTGGAATAGCAGCTACACTGGCTGCACTTAGGGATAGTTCAATGAAGAAACTCTCTGGGCCTCACAGGGTTTTTCAGTGGATATCTTTGGGAGAAATATGTGTTCATTCTGATCTGAAATGTCTAGAAAGTCAGATATGTTTCATTTTTAATTATAGGGCATTGTCATCTTTAGTTGCACATTAATGTCCCTTGTTACACCAAAAAAATTCGATTAGTTATATATAAGAAGTGATGTGTTATAAAATTTTATATTAGAAAATGATAGTGATTTGGGGTAAAATAATTACATTTCTCATTTTGAATAGTATATTCTACTTTTAGCAGATAATTCCAGTTACCTGAGTAGCAATTAAAAATACTGATCTGTTAGCACTAGTCCTAGTTTTTCAGATAAAATATATAGGAATGATTAGTGGTGATGGGGTTGAATGTGTGTTCTTAAAATATCCTTTTGGGTCACTCTGATAATCTGGGGAGACTGGAAGCACTCTCATAGACTATCTGTGTTCACTGTGGCAAATAATTTTTTAGAATCATTGCAGGGGTAATTTAGAATCAAAGAAACACTCTGTTCCTGTATACAAAATCACATTTGGTGAGACTGACATTTCTAGGTCTCTGCCAACTATAATATTGTAAGAATGGATTATACCTAAAACCATTATCAGATAGGATTTTTCAACTGTGCCATCCCTGACCACTTATAACAATTAGGACTTTAAGAAATTCATTTAGACTTTTTAATATTTCATGTTTCTTATTTGTAAAACAGGCAGTAATAATAACTACAAAATAAAAGACACTTGTGAGAATTTTAAGTGTGAAACAATGTAAATATAAGATATCATATATCCTTAAACAATTTCCCTTGTGAATTACCCTGCTATCATTCAAAACACAGAGTCTACCTCCCTTTCAGAGATTTTCTGAAGCTGTCTGGTTAGAACAAACCTGTCTCTACTCTATGCACCTATACTACATGGCTAATTTCTCTACTCTAGAATTTCATCTTCTATTTTATGTCATAGTTATTTGTGTATATTCAGTCAGCCCTATTAGATTTTAAGCATCTTGAGAATAAAAACTTTTTTCTTATCATCATAGTGATTCTTTGGTGTCCATCATCAAGGGGTCCAGGACAGGGCCTTAGATACAGTAGGTCCTCCACACATACTTATTAAACTGCATTGATAAAGGTCTCAGAACACTGGACTGCATGAAGTGACTATTTGTCTATTGTTTATTACTATTTTATCCGAGAATATCAGCAGTATTTCTTTGCTCCTTTGCCTAATGGAAGGAACAATGTCTTTGAAATGAAAACTAAAATGGTCTGAATCCATTCCTTTCTCTATGTCAGACCCTTATATAAGAGTCTAAGAAAAAAATCTAATACAAGATAAATATTCAGAAGGTTCTTGCAAGACTGCTTTTATTACCCTCTATGCCTGCAGTATGTAATATCCTTGAAGCAAATATTAAAATTATTTAACACGATTAAGAGATACTTCTAAACTGATAGCTGCTATGTACTCATTCCTCTTAACTTGTGATATTTCCTAAATGCTCCAAATGTATGATCTAGAAGCAACAGAAATCCTTTAATATTCATTATTATAACTTTTTGTCAAAATTTATATTTTAAATTATGGATAGGTTTGTTATTGCTTCTCACCAAAATATTTCCTTTTCTGACTATTAAAATAGCTGTCATTTAAAATTTGAAGTTCTATGGCATCAGGGACTTTCACAAAAATATGTTTTTACATCTTTTGCCTGTTCGATTTTATTTATTGAATATTTTCTTCATAGCTATACCGGCAACATATGATCACACAAAAATTCAAAAGCTCCTTTTAAATAACCAGAAAGAGTTACAAATAACCTGGAACATAGCAGCTATCAAGTCAAAATGGAAAATCACAGCAAATTTAAGTTACAGAGCTTCAACATGGGACCTGCTCCATGAGCAGTTTGAGTACAACCTAAAGACTCAAATGAATACTTCAGTCACGATCATTATCAAATCAATACTCTGTTGCAACAAAGATATTGTATGTGTAATGGACATGTCTCATTTGGCTTCCTGGTTTGCATGTAAATGATCAAAGTGGCACATGCGCTATCTGCTACAAACAAATGGCTTTTTAAGGATGGGATGCAGAAACAAAGAAAGACAACATTGAAACACTGAAAGTTCATTCAGCAATAGAGGAGCCAGGAAAAAAAAATCAATAATAAGGAAGACATGGGAATCTAAGAATCAGGAACCCAACACAAAAGAGAGATAAAGAGAATCACTGAAAATGCAAAAGGAAGACCCAGAATGACAGTTTGGTCACAGGCTAGAGAGTGTTAGGCCACATAAATAGTTTCTGAGGTATTGGCAGGAAAAAGGAAAGATGAAATGATAAGTTATCAGACAGATTTGACTTTCCAGAAAACTATAAAAAGACTGGTGCCAATCAAATGAAATAAAAGGGCAAATTAATTACAGAAAAAAAATCCACAAAGGCCTTCAAGATAGGAAACAAACTCACAGAACACCGCTTGATTCTGCAATTTAAAAAAATTACATATTTTTGATGGTGAAAACTTATCAACATGGAATTAACCAAAAACGAGTTACAACTGTAGTTCAAAGATAGAAGGAGGAGACATATTTGGATGTGCTGGATGACAGAAGAGAGCTAAATTCTAAATTCTAATTTCTAAATAGTAGAAACGAGATGAACATATCTAAAACTAAAATATTAAGAAATAGTACAATCATTTCTTAAATGAATACTGTAAATAAAGAATAACTACAAGAATTGTTCGAGACCAACCTGGGCAAAAAAGTGGGACTCCGTCTCTACCAAAAAAATTGTTTAATTAGCCAGGTATGGTGGAATGCACCTGTAGCCACTAGGGAGGATGAGAATGGAGGGTTGCTTCAGCCCAGGAGTTTGAGGCTGCAGTGAGCTGACATGGCTCCTCTAGTTGCTGAATGACCTTTCAACGTTTCAGTGTTCTCTTTCTTGGTTTCTGCATACCATCCATTTTTTTAGTTTTCTAATTTTTATTTTACTTTAAGTACTGGGATACAGGTACAGAACGTGCAGGTTTCTTACACAAGTATACATTGCAGCCCCTATTAACCCATCATCTAGGTTTTAAGCCTGGCATGCTTTAGGTATTTGTCCTAATGCTCTCCCTGCCCTTGCTGCCCACCACCCAACAGGTCCCAGTGTGTGATGTTCCCCTCCGTGTCCATGTGTTCTCATTGTTCAACTCCCACTTATGAGTGAGAACACGCGGTGTTTGGTTTTCTGTTCCTGTCTTAGTTTGCTGAGGAAGATGCTTTCCAGCTTCATCCATGTCCCTGCAAAGAACATGAACTCATTATTTGTTATGGATGCATAGTATTCCATGGTGCATATGTGCCACATTTTCTTTATCCATTCTATCATTGATGGGCATTTGGGTTGGTTCCAAGTCTTTGCTGTTGTGAACAGTGCTGCAATAAACATATGTATGCATGTGTCTTCATAGTAGAATGATTTATAATCATTTGGGTATATACTCAGTAATGGGATTGCTAGGTCAAATGGTATTTCTGGTTCTAGATCCTTGAGGAATCACCACACTGTCTTCCACAATGGTTGAACTGATTTACACTCTCATCAACAGTGTAAAAGCATTGCTATTTCTCCGCTTTGTCTCCAACATCTGTTGTTTCCTGACTTTTTAATGATCGCCATTCTAAGTGGTGTGAGATTGTATGTGATTGTGGTTTTGATATGCATTTCTCTAATGACCAGTGATGATGAGCTTTTTTTCATATGTTTGTTGGCTGCATAAATGTATTCTTTTGAGAAATGTCTGTTCATATCCTTCGCCCAGCTTTTGATGGTGTTGTTTGATTTTTTCTTGTAAATTTGTTTAAGTTCCTTGTAGGTTCTGGATATTAGCCCTTTGTCAGATGGATGGATTGCAAAAATTTTCTCCCATCCTGTAGGTTGCCTATTTACTCTGATGATAGTTTCTTTTGCTAAGCAGAAGTTCTTTAGTTTAATTAGATCCCATTTGTCAATTCTGGCTTTTGTTGCAATTGCTTTTGGTGTTTTAGACATGAAGTCTTTGCCAATGCCTATGTCCTGAATGGTATTGCCTAGGTTTTCTCCTGGGGTTTTTATAGTTTTAGGTTTTATGTTTAAGTCTTTAATCCATCTTGAGTTAATTTTTGTGTAAAGTATAAGGAAGCATCCCATCCTTAAGAAGCCATTTGTTTGTAACTACTAGTGCATGTGCTACTTTGATCATTTGCAAGCAAATCAGAAAGCAGAATGAGGCATGTCCATTACACATACAATATCTTTCTTACAATAGAGCATTAATTTAATAATGATAGTTTGATATTAGATAATGATAAGCTAAGGGCCAGGCCCCATCTCAAAAACAACAATAACAACAACAACAAAAAAAACGGTGTCAATAGAAATTAGGCTTCTTGGCAACCACCATTTTCAGTATATGAACAATGAAAACTATTTCCTTTTTAGTTCTCTGATTGTGTTAAACCAGGGGTCCCCAACCCCCAGGGCTGGAGACCAGTACCAGTTAGTGGCCTGTTAGAAACCTGGCTTCACAGCAGGAGGTGAGCGGCTGGCTGGAGCATTATCTGAGCAGAATTATCCTGAGCTCAGCTTCCTGTCAGATATAGGAGCGCAGGAACCCTGTTGTGAACTGTGCTTGTGAGGGATGTAGGTTGTGCTGGCCTTATGAGAATCTAACTAACGACTATGATCTGAGGTAAAACAGTATCAAGTTTCATCCTTAAGCCATTCCCCCTACCCCACCCCCATCCCAGGAGAAAAAATGTTTTCCAGGAAACCGGACCCTGGTGCCAAAAAGGTTGGGGACCACTGTGTTAAACAATAAAACTGAAATATTTTAAAAAATTGATTTGTGGAGGCTTTCATATTAAAGAAGTTTCAAACTACCCAAGGTAAGACACCTTCAAAAGACAGCCTGTGTGTGTGAAACAGAGGCAATATTTATTAAAATAACCACACACATCTGACACATTCAACTTATATGTGTGGATATCAGCCCTCTTGAGTTCATGGTGAACGCATTCTACTCCTATGAATATACCACCAAACCCACCAACAGTACACCAAACAGGTAGCTGTTTGGGCCACCAGCATCTGTGAATGTGGAGAACCTCTATAAAAGGAATCATCAGAGTTAGGCACAATGGAGAGGGAAATCAGTCCTCAAAGTCATCACTTTTAGACTTTTAGACAATTGAATGAGGGCAATTCTCTATATTCTTCAGATAAGGTATATATTATTGTTCCCATTTTCCAGATGTCTAGGTGAAGCTGAGAGAGCCTAATTAATTGCCTAAAGTCACATAAGAAGTTCAGCTGAGGTCTGGTACCAAGTGTCTCATTTTTTCCCTGAACCAAGCAGTTACCTTCCTGTGACACAGGAAGACCATTTACCATGACTGGGACCTCTGGTGCTGAGCTGCTGGCAGGAGAGATAAAATCCCGCATATTGGGAGAGCTTTACAAAAGGCATTTTCCCCCTCACATTAACTTTAGAAACGTGATAAGGGAAGCATTAGTATCTATATCTAAATGAGCAAGGTGAAAAGATCAGCTCAAGTTCTTGCTGCTGGTTTGACACTGAGTCAAAATGAGCATAGGTATCCTGCACTAGGGCTGCTTATGTTGGAGAAATCACATCCAATGGGAGGAAAGGACCCATCAGCCCTGAAGTAGCCCAAACATAACTTCCCCAGATAGAGCAGTGGTTTGGAAGTGTTCTTGCTGTTTTTAATTATTAGATTTGAGAAGCACATTTGTCCCAAATTTGCTATTAACTTTTAATTTAAGCATTTTATCTTTTTCCCCTTACAATGAAGGTCCAATTCAAACTCCACAAAGGTGAATTAAGCACTTCTTGTTTCTTAGGCACTTTTACATACCATATGCCAGTTAACCCTCTTAATAATTCCATGGTACCAGAACCATGAAATGGAGACCTAAAGGTTGAGTTCCTTTTTGTTTCCAATAAACCTAGGTCACTGGGGTTGACATGTTCACAATATAAAGATTTACTAATTGGTAATGTTACAGGATTTAAACACAGATCTCAAACTACAAACAGAAAGGGAATAGGTATAGTGTGTTAAGGAGCTCAAATAATTTAGATACGTGTCTCACCAATTTCAAACATAAACTACCCATCTCCCTATCAAGAAAAGTTGTGCACTGTAAATCATATGAAGTTTCTAGTGTATTCCCTTATATAATCTATAATAGAATACTTACAATACACCAGGCATGGTTCCAATACATTTATATCTATGAATTTACTTAGTCATCACTACAATCCTATGATATAGCTATTAATGTTTTATATATGAAGAAACTGAATCATGATCACAGAGAAATTAGGTAGCTTGCATAAAGTCTCCACAGCTAGTAATAGTAGAACCAGTATTCAAACCCAGGTTTAGGAACAAAGCCTTTCATAACGACCCTTTACTACTTTTCTATACAGAAAATGTGGTAAACATATACCAACAAAATAGCCCCAAATTGCTTTTTGTATTCCTTTTTGCCTGTACTAGTTTTCCCTTACTTCAGTATTTCATAGTGCGGCTGATGAAATTATCATTCTAAAACACAGATCTAAACATAAGACTTAATTGTGTAACAGTAATTTAATGGCTTTTATAACTAACTCCTTAATATGTAAACAGTTCCTTTCACAATCTGACCCAGTATACCTGTCTTGCTACATCCCTTTGAGAGGTGGTGCTATTCACTATCCCAGAAGCAAATTAAGGAAGTAAATGATTACAAGCCCAGTAAATTGAGAACCTATTTGTTCCAATGATGGGCTGAGAACTTGCAGATCTGAAGATATTCCAGCTCTAAAACTTCACTTTGATTTTGTTACAAGGAAAGACACACAGCCTTTCTGTTTTCTCCACCAGGGCAAAGATTTGCTGTTTCTATCTAGTGCAATTTAGACTCCTAATGATTTTCAAATACATTTAGATTAACTCTCAAAATTAACCAGACCCAATCACCCAGTTGCTGATAAGTTTTTGTGTTGTAAATTTCCAAAAAGGCAGTGTGTGTGTGTGTGTGTGTGTGTGTGTGCGCGCGCACATGTGCGTGTGTGTACCTGCGTATTTGTGTTTGAAACAGTGAATCCAATAACTGGAATGCTTACCACATTCTCAGCACACTGCTAAGGCTTCACTTACTGTATTCCTTCACAGCAACCCAATAAAGTCTCATTATTCTCATTTTGTGAATTAAAAACAGTAAAGCTCTGAGATTCTGAGATACTACAGAGAAGACAAAAATGTTACATGCCAAAGACTTAAAAATGTTCACAGTCTTTAAATTATACACAGATTCCTTAGTGATGACTAAAAGTGTCAAATGATGTTGTTAGCAACTAATAGTTTCCCAGAGACTTTCCGTCATCTCAAACAAACATCCTCATCACAAAATTTGGTAATGTAATATTAAAGCAGCAAGACAATACTCAAACAAAAGGCATCTAAAGATGCTGAGGTAAACATCTGTATTTTAAGCGAGCTTGAGATTTGCCATTAATAATTGACAGAAAGTAATTTTACTGTTTAATAATTTAATTTAGAGTGCATTTCTGTTTTTAGGTTTTTCTAGTTTGTCAAACAGTTCTGTACTCTTTTAACGACTTCCATTAAAACTATTTCTGTGCACACAATAGGCAGAGGGTTTTTCAAAATGTGCAAAGTAAAGCGCCCCTCTACCTGTTATTTAAGCCAGTATGTTCTAAAGCACCTCTCATTCTCTTTGATGCTACACTGCAGTGTATCTCATAGAACAACTTTTTTAAAAACCTTCAATTCCTTTGGTCAGAGATTAGAGCATTTGATGTCATATATAAACAATAAAATCCTTTTTATCTCAGTGGTATTTCATTATACTTTGTGACTTAGAAACAAAACGGGCTTGAAGTCAAGCCAAGACACATCTTTAAGATTGCTATGATAATGCTAATATGCCCTTTAAAATTGAGGCCAGCTGGGAAATCGAAAGGGTGACAAGTGGAACCAACTTGCATCAAACTGGCATGACACCAGACATTGGCATGGCCTACATGACAGCTGCAGCATCTGGAGAGAGCTTGATAAGAAAATCCTGTTATAATGCGGAGCTGGTTTCCCTTAAATTACATCTTATACAATTTCATAGGTGCCATATTTTATTTTAGAACAAAATGCATTCCTTTTGGAAACAGAAATACTCTTGTCCTTAAGCAAATGTGAAGGAAGTGGTATTTGGCTGTCCTTTGGCAAAGGGAAAAACCCATGTATATTTAATTAGACCCTTTACCTGAGGGATTTTTGTTATGAGAACAGAGTGTGAGACTATAACTTTGAGTAGCAATGTAAATGCTATCAGGGCATTCAAAGCAAAGAGTTCAACAAAAGAGCTGCTGTCTGTGTCAGTTGTAACAACACACTGAGAGGTCCTGGGTGGCAAATGGATGAAGCAGAACCAGATCTCAGTTTCATTCCCAATTGAGTGTCTTCTTTGGACAGAAAATCAAGAGGATAACTACCCAGGTGTTCCAGTTTATTGAGTATGACAAGGAGGCCCTCTGCCATCCTAACTAAATTGCAGGGGGAAATACTCTAAGCAAAGACTGCTCTCCTGTCATCTTATACTACAGCATCAGCCTGTGGATTTGTGATGAAGGAGGTGGTTCCTGTTTAGCCTTTTCTCCAGGGGACATAAAGGACAAACTGTCTGTTCTCTATTATTCATTCATTCAATACATTCTTATCAAACAAACACTTTATGACAGTCATTGTGTTTCTGTGATTTGTGCCTCTAAGATATAAAAATAATATGATATAGACTCTTCCTCAGCTCACAGACTAATAAAGAAACCTGTATAAACAAACAATTGAAAAATGGCATGATGAGAGTGTCAATAAGAAATGTACAAAGAATTATTACCATCACAGCCCCTCTTGGCTTTTCTGCCATGTGGAAAAATGCACACTCTAATTTTTGAAGATTTCAAATCTCTTTCCAAATTTCAGAGTGACTCTTCCTTAAAAGCATGCAAGCAACTATGGTCTGTGACTCTTTTTAATTTTGACGGATCCTCTAGAAACACTAAGATTTGATCTATCACTTCTATAAAACAGTCCAAACTCAGAAATTAGGAGCCGTGCAACCTAAAAAAGGAAATAAAAAACAGCCTGGAAAACTTCTACTCAGTGACATGACATGACATATTTTATAAGTTTTTTAAATCACAAATTAAGTCATAAAAGAGAAGTCATACTGTTGGGAACACATCAATTTACTATGTTAGCTTTCTTAAATATTTTCTGAAATAAGGTGGAGCATACAAAAAAAATCAATGGTTACAGGGTTAAGGTATGATTATTGCACTCGTGGAGAAATGATAAATAAGGAAAAGAATGTAATAGGAAAAAAGGTTAAAAATGAATTCTTAGATATGGTGTATGATATTGGCAACAAATTATCAGCCTCTAGCAGCAGTTTACTCCAAAACCAGAATTGATAGTAATTTCTGATACAAATAATAAAATTTAACAATGACAATATCATAGGCATATTATCATTCAAAGAACTATAAGTGTACAAAGCTGGTGTCATGTTGGTCATTTAGTATAATGTCCCAGTGAGGATCCCAAAAATTATAGCCTCAGAGGTGAGTGTCACCTTCTCCTTTTGGCTCTGCTTCTTCCCCTCTACTGTCTTGGCAAAGATGCAAAATTTCAAACAAGGTTCCCTATATGCACTACATCCTCCATTTTAAAAAAGTTTAATGATGCTTACGCAACTAACTAGCTGATCCAAAAATACAGTACAGCAATTAGAACCAACTTAGAAGGAAAAACTGCTGTCCATCTGCTGGCCTCCACCACCATCTGAAAGGAAGCCCCTCTGCATTGTAGCTATTATACTCACAAAGGATAAAGGAGCATTTTCTAGACACTTTGCTAAAAAGCCTGATATTTAAACCTATTTCACAGACGACTAACTAGGAATACTCCCCTATAAAGTATTCATCATCTACTGCAGAAATTTATTCATTTTAGTATGTCATAAAGGTATTGCAATTAGACATTTTTCTTTTACTAACACTTCCTGTTTTTATACTGTGGACTTGAATAAAAAAGAAACAGCCTTATAGAAAGAGAAATAGAGAGGCTTCTTGCCATCCCAATTTTTATAAATTCCTGACTGTAAAATTCTGCTTCCGACTTTAATTAAGGCATCTTCTACTTTTCATATTTTGTCAGCCAGCTTGGACATCCCAGCTCTCTGCCACCAGGGGGTTATAATGCCTCCCAGGGCTTGCATTAAATTGGATGCTGAGAAAATGAAATTCTTGGCACCCGAAGTTTTTCTCTGCTCTCACCATTCTCATTTTTTCTTTGTTATTTTTATTTTTATTATAGAATCGTCTTGTTATACCACCAATGGGATTTTTACATTGGAGCAGCAAAGGAAGTACCTATAAGATAATGCACACTGGCCAAGCATGAAAAAAGCATCAGCTGAGTTAGGGATATTATCCTGATCCCTCACTGTGACTTAGTCTCATTCATTCTTTTGTCCTGAGCCAATTACACCCTGCCTGAGCTTATGACCAACTTGCTCTCTTGACCAAGCTCAATGCATATTGCATGACTCCAACCAATTTTAGCTGGTTGTGTCCCCAGGCAGAATCACATATTATTTGTTCCTTTGGATGAATGGCCATTCAGCAATCATTACCCAGTGCTTTAGTAGTGCCCGAGGACAGGAATTACATCCAGAAATAAGTATGGACATCCCACACACTGCCAGCTGTTTATTCACTACATGATTACAACACTGCATGCTCCAATCTACCATGCCAATTCTAAAAGAGTTTAGTCATTTTAATAAGAAAAAAAAACACACTGGTTTAATGATTGGTAGCTAGCTAGCTAGAGATTATAGATTATAGATTTTACATATATTTAAGTCCCAGTGTGGCATTGTTTGTTGCCTAATCAACAGCCATTCCCAATTATTCTCTCTAAAGGACTGTGATTCTTTTCTGTGATCAAGTAGCTATGACCTTATGAGAGTTCAAGGTTTCCCAAGACCCTGGACAGGAATGTGATTGGTTCATGTCAGTCATGGTGACATTTGCCTTGATTATGAGTATTTGAGTCATGGGCACCATATTAGTCCAATCACACACTGCTATGAAGAGATACCCGAGACTGGGTAATTTATAAAGAAAGAGGTTTAATTGAATCACAGTTCACCATGGCTGGCAAGGCTTCAGGAAAATTACAATCATGGTGGAAGAGGAAACAAACACATCCTTCTTCATATGGCAGCAGGAAGGAGAAGTTCAAGCAGGGGAAATGCCAGATGCTTATAAAACGATCAGATCTCATGAGAACTCACTCACTATCCTGCGAACAGTATGGGGGAACCACCACCATGATTCAGTTATCTCTACCTGGTTCTGCCCTTGACATGTGAGGATTATTACAATTCAAGATGAGATTTGGTTGGGGACACAGCCAAACCATATCATTTCACCCCGGCTCCTCTCAAACCTCATATCATCACATTTCAAAATAAAATCTTGCCTTTCTGAATGTCTCCCAAAGTCTTAGCTCATTCCAGAATTAATCCAAAAGTCCAAGGTCAAAGTCTCACCTGAGACCAGGCAAGTTCCTTCTGCCTATGAGCCTGTAAAATCAAATCAAGTTAGTTACTTCCTTCATACAATGGGGATACAAGCATTGGGTTGATACACCCATTCCAAATAGGAGAAATTGGCCAAAACAAAGGGGCTACAGGCCCCATGCAAGTCCAAAATCCAATAGGACAGTAATTAAACCTTGAAGTTCCAAAATGATCTCCTTTGACTCCATGTCTCACATCCAGGCCATGCTCATATAAATGGTGGGCTCTCACAGCCTTAAGCAGCTCTGCCCCTGTGGCTTTGCAGAGTACAGGCCCTAGACCCAGCTGCTTTCATGGCTGGCATTGAATGTCTGCAGGTTTTTCAGATGCATGGTGCAAGCTGTCAGTGGATCTACTACCATTCTGGGTCCTGGATGATGGTGGCCCTCTTATTACAGCTCCACTAGGCAGTGCCACAGTGGGAACTCTGTGTGGGGGCTCCAACCCCACATTTCCCTTCCACACTGCCCTAGCAGAGGTTCTCTGTGAGGGCTCCACCCCTGCAGTAGACTTCTGACTAGACATCAAGGCATTTTCATACATCCTCTGAAATCTAGGCAAAGGTTCCCAAACCTCAATTCTTGACTTCTGCATACCCACAGAACCAACACCATATGGAAGCTGCCAATGCTTGAGGCTTGCACCCTCTGAAGTGATGTCCTAAGCTGTACCTTGGCCCCTTTTAGCCATGGCTGGAGCAGCTAGGACACAGGGCACCAAGTCCCTAGACTGCACACAGCAGGGGAATCCTGGTCCCACCCCATGAAACCATGTTTCCCTCCTAGGCTTCCAGGCCAGAGATGGGAGGGACTGCCATGAAGACCTCTGACAAGCCCTCAAGACATTTTTCCCATGGTCTTGGTGATTAACATTCAGCTCCACATTATTTATACAAATTTCTGCAGCTGGTTTGAATTTCTCTCAGAAAATGAGATTTTCATTTCTATCATATCATCAGCCTGCAAATTTTCCAAACTTTAATGCTCCAATTCCTCTTGAATGCTTTGCTGCTTAGAAATTTCTTCCTTCAGATGCCCCAAGTCATCTTTCCCAAGTTCAAAATTCCACCGATCTCTAGGGCAGGGGCAAAATGCCACCAGTCTCTTCTCATAGCAAGAGTGACATTTACTCCAATTTCCAACAAGTTCCTCATCTCCATCTGAGACCACCTCAGCCTGGTCTTCATTGTGCTTATCACTATCAGCATTTTGGTCAAAGCCATTCAACAAGTCTCTAGGAAGTTCCAACTTTCCCATATTTTCCTGTCTTCTTCTGAGCCGTCCAAACTGTCCCAACCTCTGCCTGTTTCCAAGTTCCAAAGTTGCTTCCACATTTTCAGGTATCCTCATAGCAGTCCCCCACTACCTTGGTACCAATTTACTGTATTCTCGTGCCGCTATAAAGACATTCCCAACACTGGGAAATTTATAAAGGAAAGA
The DNA here is from genome assembly GCF_029281585.2 of Gorilla gorilla gorilla. Taxonomy (NCBI): domain Eukaryota; kingdom Metazoa; phylum Chordata; class Mammalia; order Primates; family Hominidae; genus Gorilla; species Gorilla gorilla. Next base: position 178,168,955 of record NC_086017.1, read on the forward strand.
GGTTTAATTGACTCACAGTTCTGTAGGGTTTTGGAGGCCTCAGGAAACTTACAATCATGGAAGAAGGGGAAGCTAACACATCCTTCCTCATATGGCAGCAGGAAGGAAAAGCACAAGCAAGGGAAATGCCAAATGCTTATAAAACCATCAGCTCTCATGAGTACTCACTCACTATCACAAAAACTTCATGGGGGAACTGCCACCATAATTCCATAGTCTCCACCTGGTCCCACGCTGGACACATGGGGATTATTACAATTCAAGATGAGACTTGGATGGGAACACTGTCAAACCATATCAAGCACATAACACAATCTGGTTAATTGAAGCTGAGGGCTCTGCTGTGGGGTTTTTGAGAAAGAGTTCCTGGTTGAGAAGATGAGCTGTATAGAAAGAAAAGTTTCTCTTCTAAATATATGTCATCCAGTCTTCATGGGATGCCTGGAAGCATTTTACCTATCACGTAATCATAAGGAGAAGCTTACTGACACACTGATAAGGGAGAGTGGAAAATATGGATAGTGCCAGCACTAGGATCCCTGATGAGGTCCTTGAACTGCTGAGTTAACCAACCATGGATTCTGCTGACCTCTGATTTTCTTATCACATAAGACGATAAATGGCCTATTTTGAGTCACTTTTAGTGGGATTTTCCATTACTTGCAGCTAGAAGCATCCTAACAGGCATAGCCTACATTTCTAATTTATACTACATTTTTTTCTTTGATATAGAGTCTATTCCCCTCCAAATCTCATGTGAAAAATGGATCCCAAATGTTGGAGGTTGGGTCAGCCGAGTGGGAGGTATTGGAGTCATGAGAGTGGATCCCTTATGAATTGCTCAGTGCCATCCTCACAGTAATGCATGAGTTCTCAGGCTATTAGTTACTGTAGGATCTGATTTGCTAAAGAGAGCCTAACACCTCTTCCTCCTCTCTTTCTTCCTCTCTGTCACACATGTGGCATGCTTGCTTCACTTCACTTTCACCATGAGTGAAATCTTCCTGAGGCCCCGCGGAAGCAGATGATGGTACCATGCTTCTTGTCCAGCTTGTGGAACCGTGGGCCAAATAAACCTTTTTGCTTTACTCAGCATCAGGTATTCCTTTGTAGCAATGCAAAACAGACTAATACATTTTCCTATTTTCAAAATCCAATCATTCTCATGGTAATGAGAGTAAATTTGATCAATTGCCTACTCCTCTAAATTTTATTAAAGAAACACTATGTTTATATCTCCTCTCATATTATGACAGCTAGAATTTTTTAAAAATCTTATTCATGATAGTATTTTATGAAATCAGAGTATGAAAAATAGAATAAATCACTAGGGAAAATGCAATAACTGTGTCAGAAAAAATTATCAAATAAGCCATTTAAACAAGAAAATCTGAAAAAATTGCTAAAGAAGAAAATCCTAGAGGGGTCAGAGAAGTCATAATTACAAAGAACAGCAAGGTGAGAATATCATAATAGCTGGAACATAAAAGGTGCCCTAATACTGAAATGGGGAACTGAGAAGGATTAACTACATACTTTATTGGTCCTCATGTAAAGTGAAAAGCTTGGACCTCTTGTTCAAAAACTTAAGAGTTTTAAGACAGAGACAGCAGAGCACTAAACCAATGTGGTCTTAAAAGTACCCTCAGAAAGGGTGGGCCCTGAGCAACTGCATGGGTTGCATACCCATGAAGCCAGCCTGACATCCAATAATTATGATTTTTCCAGTTCACATATAAAGATTGGAATGGAGTGGACATGGTAATGAGGCTATTGATACAAAGTGAGGCTGGGCCCCAATAAGACTTCCCTGGACAGAGTTTAATTTCAGTCCAGAGCAAAACCTAAAGAGACTGTGGGAAGAAACCACTCTAGAGTTAACCCTACAATACACCTCTTCATATTTCAGATGAAAATAATAATACAGAATGTTATTTAAATAACAGGGAAATGCTTAATGTATAATTTTTTATTTTATTTTATTATTATTATTTTTTGGAGACTGAGTCTTACTCCAGGCTGGAGTGCAGTGGTGCAATCTTGGCTCACTGCAACCTCCCCCTCCCCGTTCAAGTGATTCACCTGCCTGAACCTCCCAAGTAACTGGGACTACAGGCACATGCCACCATGTCCGGCTAAATTTTGTATAGTAGAGATGGAGTTTCATCATATTGACCAGGCTGGTCTCGGACTCTTGAACTCAAGTGATCCATCCACCTCAGCCTGCCAAAGTTCTGGGTGTGAGCCACTGTGCCCAGCCTTAATGTATAATGTTAATAAAGATAGTTGTACATAAAATTATGTGCATATAGATGTACATGTGGGGTATATATACAGACTTAAAAGAAGTACTTCAAAACATATCGTGTATTACTAGATGCTATAGTAAAGTACTACAAACTGAGAGGCTTAAATAATAGAAATTTATTGTCTCACACTTCTGGAAGCCAGAAGTCAAAAATCAATGTACTGGGAAGGTTGGTTTCTTCTGATGGCTGTGAGAGAAGGATCTGTTTCTGGCATCTCTCTTTAGCTTGTAGAAGCCTGTCTTCACGTTCACATGGCATTTTCCCTATATGCATGCCTCTTTCTAATTATCTTTTTAAAAATAAGGACACCAGTTGTGATATTAGGGCCAATCCACTGACCTCATCTAACCTTGATTATCTCTGTAAAGACTCTGTCTCCAAATTAGGTCATATTTTAAGGTACTGGGGGTTAGGAATTTAACGTGTAAATTCTGGTGTGGAAGAGGAAATATTTAGCCCATATAATAGGTTAACTCTATGGTGGAATATCATATTTTCTTTATATATTTTCATAGTTTCTAAAGCTGTTTTATAATCAGAAAAAATAGGAAAACATGAGTTTAATAATACTCTAAATTACAGGCTGAAGGAAATGACAACAATGAGATACTGGACTGATAGAAGAGTCTTGGGAAAATAACATTTGAGGCATAAGAGATGTCTATATCACGCAGGAAAAATCATACTTGCTCAGCCTACCTAAGTAGAACCTCAGAGTAAAGGATTTTTACTGAAATAATGTCACACCCTTAAAAATAATGGTCCCAGCTCCCAACCTTTACCATTTCCCACACAACTTCCCTTCCTATAATATTGATTTAGGATTCCAGCTCTACATACAAAACTACACCAAACACTCATCCATTCCAGTTTCAGCAACCCAAACTAAGTGCATCCAACAAATTCTAAGGGACAGCCTCAAACTCTGTTTAGACTAAAACTGACAGGACCCACATCCATTCAGAATTATATCTTATTCTTTACTATGTTTTACTAGTCTGATAAGCCTATATTTTCACAGCACTTTTTCACTTTGGAGCTGTAGATTCGTAATAACTACTCTGCAGGATTGTTGCAAAAACAATATCAATTATCATTATTTCCATGTTTTATTCATCCTGTCAAATTCATTTTTATTCAGAACCCACAATGTGAACAAGACAATACAGGACATATTTGTTTATGAGGTTTTGAGTGAGGCAACCTGTGACGATATTCAAGGCAGTGGCTCAAATGTTAGGGAAACTAAGTAAGTTTTACTCTATTCCATTTATACAAACTCAATACCTCAATCCCCTTTTGACCATGTGGAATCTTAAGGAAACCAACAACATGACCCAAGAACATAAGATACTCTGTCAGCTCACTTTATAAGCCCTAGGAAGAATTAAGCACACATACGTAAAGATACCAGATATATGAAGTTTCAACCAATATCAAGATCACTAAAAAGCATTTTGGATACATTTCAAAGGAAGTAACAAGAATATGTTACCCATCAAAATCAAAACACTTAGCCGTCACTAAAATTTCATAAGACAAATTGGAGCTGCCAAAATCTAGAAATTTCATTCACTTCATGGATGAATATAGTGTTTGCATTCCTGCTTAACAACAATAAAAATATAGATGGAAATTATAAACACAAAGTTAGACTCTTCTAAGAGCTTAATTGCTCAACATTATGATTTTCTAGATATTATCATATATTTTAACTGACATTAACAACAGTTTACTTCAAATTGTAATTCATAATACAAAGCAGCAATTATAGCTTTAGGTATCATATATTAAATCATATCCTGACAAATGGCAGACTTGTTTATTTGTTTGCCATCATGAAAGATTATGTTTGCTTATTATGTTTTTTTACAAATATGAGAATAGGAGATACAATGTATATTTTTCATAGCAATGTGGTAATAAAGAGGTTGAGGTGTCTCCTATATAGATCTTCAATATTTATAAATTCAGAAAATGCTATTGTCTTCAGAGTCTGAAGTTGGATGACATATTCATTTTGAATCAATATAATTTACTTTTCAATGAGGTTTAAGTGGCTACCATGTATAAAGCACTGTTAAGTATTCTGCATGACTTAAAAATACACAGTCAGTCTCCATTCTTCAATAAAATCATAATCTAAGAGCATGAATAAGATACAGGGAATTTACATGACCAGATAATATAATTGGTATGCAATTGTTGCGAATAAATAAGAAGATTTAAATGATGGCGAGCACTTCTCCATACAGTGCGATTGAGAAAACCTTCACACAGTCCTAGGTGACACTGATTTTCAACTCCTAACAAATGGAATATTTTTAGCCAATTCACAGGGGGAGCAAAGTACAAAAGTGTTTGAGAAAACACCAGAATTATACTTGAACTAGAAGGAAAGGAGGCTAAAAATTAGGAAAACCAAAATCACAGGATAGGAAAATGAGAGAGAAAGTGAAAGGCCAAGGAATGGTCAAAGCAAAAGTAGACAAACACACACACAAAAAATGTGTCTACCCTGAGCAATCTTTGTTCTAATATTTGGTATATTTATGTCTTGGTTTTCAAGTGAGACTGGGGCTGGTCAGAAGAAATACTGTTGACAATTACTTATGCCTAATGTTTTTTGAAAAACAAGGAATCCACATGTAAATACACAAAACTTCTCCACAGGTATCTTCCTCAGAGGACACAGATTTCTGAAATTTAAAAACTGTGATTGCTTTATTCTCTAATAAAAACATTCCATAATAAAACAACATTTTATTGGTCATCTTGGTGAAAATGAGTATACTAGTCATTTGTTTTTAGAAATGGGATTTTGATCTGTATTATAAACAAGAGATAATAATTGAAATAGCATAAGTTAAAACATCTGCTCACTTTTATTAGCTCTGATTTTAGAGAGAAAATCTTACATCTAATCTTCTAGACTTAAAATAAGATTTTCAGAATTTTAATTATGTCCTCTCTCTCTCTCTCTCACACACACACACACACACAGAGAGAGAGAGAGAGAGAGAGAGAGACAGAGAGAGAGAGAAAGTACTTCTGTTGCCATTAATTTGTTTTAGAGATGAACAGGGGATGAAATTGGAAACCATCATTCTCAGTAAACTATCGCAAGAACAAAAAACCAAACACCGCATATTCTCACTCATAGGTGGGAATTGAACAATGAGATCACATGGACACAGGAAGGGGAATATCACACTCTGGGGACTGTTGTGGGGTTGGGGGAGGGGGGAGGGATAGCATTGGGAGATATACCTAATGCTAGATGACGAGTTAGTGGGTGCAGCGCACCAGCATGGCACATGTATACATATGTAACTAACCTGCACAATGTGCACATGTACCCTAAAATTTAAAGTATAATAAAAAAAAGAAAAAAAAAATAAATAAACTGCTAATGAAAAATAAAAAAAAAAAAAGAAATTTAACACAAATAAAGTAAGCAGTTAAGTTACAATGAAGGATACAAAATGTTCACACTTCTTTACTGTACTACATTTAAATCAATATGACAAAGTCATTTTGTCTTTATGCAAACAATTAACTTGATATTTTCATATAGTAACAGAAAAAATGGGCTTTGCAGACGCCGCTGCCACCGGGAGCCCTCTACTATCAGCCATGGTCAACCCCACCGTGTTCCTCTACATCGCTGTCCACGGTGAGCCCTTGGGTGGCATCCCCTTCGAGCTGTTTGCAGACAAGATCCCAAAGACACCAGAAAACTTTCATGCTGTAAGCACTGGAGAAAAAGGATTTGGTTATAAGGGTTCCGGCTTTCACAGAATTATTCCAGGGGTTATGTGTCAGCGTGGTGACTTCACAAGTCATAATGGCACTGGTGGCAAGTCCATCTAAGGGGAGAAATTTGATGACAAGAACTTCATCCCAAAGCATGCAGGTCCTGGCATCTTGTCCATGGCAAATACTGGACCCAACACAAACAGTTTCCAGTGTTTCATCTGCACTGCCAAGGCTGAGTGGTTGGACGGCAAGCATGTGGTCTTTGGCAAGGTGAAAAAGGCATAAATATTGTCGAGGCCATGGAGCGCTTTGGGTCCAGGAATGGCAAGACCAGCAAGAAGATCACCATTTCTGACTGTGGAAAACTCTAATACGTTTGACATTTTATCTTAACCACCAGACTATTCCTTCTGTAGCTCAGGAGAGCACCTCTCCACCCCATTTGCTCGCAGTATCCTGGAATCTTTGTGCTCTCGCTGCAGTTCCCTTTGGGTGCCATGTTTTCCTTGTTCCCTTCCATGTCTAGCTGGATTGCAAAGTTAAGTTTATGACTATGAAATAAAAACTAAATAACAATAAAAAAGAACGGTAGAAATGATTGGTAATTGACTAGGTACTTTAGAAAAATGTTTAAACTCTGTAACATTTCGTTCTTTATCTTGCATTCTTATTAGATATCACTTCTACCAGATATCATTAACAGAATTAAGGATAAAAATCATATGACCTTATATTCCTAATACTCTTTATACCAAATTAGTTACTTAGAAAGAGCTCTATGACCTTGGGAAGTTATATAAGTTTTCTGAGCCTTGGTTTTCCTATTTGCAAAGAAAAAGCAATACTATTTAAATGAGCCATTCCATGTATCATTGCATATTCTGAATTTCCATATTTTATCTTCCTTCCATGAAAAATGACAATCTCAGTTGCTCCTTTTAGTATCAGATTGTGCCATTTTATACATTATGATAATTAAAGTAATGATCAGAGACTAGATTTTCAAGTGCACATTTTGGTGTGAATACATTTCTCAGTCCTCTCCTTCTGGCTTGGTAGGATGCACCAGCCCACTCATGCCAGCCACTGAGGTTAGGATGCATTCTGCCTGTGAAGATCCCAGATTTTCACATCACATTGGCTTTATCAGCTTCCACAGCTGCTGGAGAGTGCAAGGTCCTAAGAGGCTCTAAGAGACACTTAGACACCTGTCAAACCAGGTGCACTGGGGCAGCAACTGCCCACTAAACATCCAGGCTGGCATGCAGCCAACTCCTTCTCTACCCTAATAATTTTTTTAAAGGCCAATGTGATCACATTCAAATAACACAACGCTTTCCCAGAGAGAAATTTTTACAGGCACTGAAAAGAGAGAAAAGTGTGCTTTTTAAAAAATCTGAAGCTAAGTTAGGACAGAATCCAGAAATGAAGCTTACTCAGCCAGTTCTGAAATGTAACCTGCTTGTTAATCATTAATGAGATGTTAAATTTATGCAACCTTGAAGTGAAACACAAGACTAAGATTTTGGCATCAGGTTTCATTTGAATCAACTTTCCGGAGAAAAAAACAGCTCAGTAAGTTGAACTGCAGGCTGCGGGGCCTACCCTAGGGCATCAGTGTTGTTCTGTAAAATCACACTATATCATCAGCACACATGTGCACAAGGGAGAAAACACATTAGACTGTAAGATAATCGTCAAGCAGAGAAAATAAAATATGCCCTCAGGCGTCCCATTTGTAGTTCCCTTGAATCCATGTTCACAAGGCTTTCTTTTCTATACAATTTGACAAGTTAATGCAAACCACTTTATGTAGTCACTACAACGCCCCAAATCCCTGAAGTTTTGTAGGGATAATTTACGGTCAGCTAAAGCAAATGCCATAGAGAGGTCAGTAGAAATTGCTTCTATCACACAGTCTTCATCTATTGCATTGGAGATAGCGTGGGTACCATATCCTGGGTGATTGGTTTGCTGTGAAGCCTGACAAGAAAGGAGTCAGCAAGTCCTTTGGCTGTAGATAGTTTGAAATGTGTACGTGTACATTTTTTTTAACAGGTAGAGCCAAAATGGCTTTCTGCTGAATCAAACCTCTTAATTTCCTTTTTGTGGAGGTGAACTATACTGGCAATGTCTTCAGACTTGAATAAGGGGAAGACCTCAGAACGGAGATATTTTCTTTGCTATTACCAGAATTGGCAAGTGAAGAAATGCAGGCTCTTCACAGATACTGTACCACAATTTAGTATTCACCAGGAAATAATTCCAAATTTTCCAATGCATAAATGAATCTCTCTCAGTAAAAATCCACATTAATCCCTCTGAGTACATTTATTTGTTTGAAGGCAAAGCCCTCACCACCATCACCAAAAGACATTGGTAAAAATGATAATGACATTAAGAATCTAGTGTTTGTCAGTCTTACTGTTTTAAATCTTTACAGTTGAAATGGTTATAGTTAAGTATTTTAAAATAATTTTCACATATATGTATGTGTGAATAAGGTATATATATATATATTAGGAATTATCTCCATTCTCAGAAAAAATTCCAGATGTTTCCAGAGATTAATTTCCTAGTTTTTTATATATGTATATATTTCATATATATATATAAACTATATAATATATTATTAAGTTCTCAAAGAACTATATAACATTTTTAAATTTTATTTTTTATTTGTTCGTTTTAATCTGAGTGTTTCTCTCTTTGACTCTGCAGTACCTCTGGTCTACCAGCACAGGAGAATTGAAAGTAGGGTGGCCTACCATTACCATTCAAGAAAGAGTACTGGCTAGGTTCTCTAACTTATCCAAAACATATAACAATCTTGTCCTCTATACATCTATCATGTATAGATTCTATCATGTGTATTGGCTCTCAAATAAGGGGAAATATTTTTGTAATAGTCAGTGTTTGGTCATGAAAATAGAAGCTATTTTGTTATTCTAAGTATGAAGGATTTCAATAGAAGAAACTAAAAGTTTTTCAAAACCATTGTATGGATCGGAGAGTAAAGAAAGGGAAGCTCTCACCAATATTTCCAGCCTATGGCACTAAAGTAGATGGTTCTTAAAAATTCCTCCAGAAGTCACTGAAATCTCAAGAACTGCTGAGTGGCTTCCACTGACTATTTGAATCTGCAATACCAAGGAGAACAATTCTCCAGAAGTCACCATGAGCTATCTAAGCTATACAAAGCCTAAAGCAGGTGAGATGTAGGATGTTGTCAGCAAGCTGCTGTGAACTTCTTGTCTGTCATCTACCCACACCCTTGGCTTCAAAGGCTTCTGAAGAATAATCCTCTTTTTTCTTCTACCTTCCAAATCTCGATTTAGTTCATCTCATTGTCAGACTGTGGCCTAAACCACGGGGCAAAGATAGATTGAAGAAATGCATATTCAGGCTTTCTTTCTGTAATAGAAGTTAATAGTGATTAATTTTATAATACACTAATCAGATGTGTGTTAACAACTGAAAAATATCAGCAATGCAATTTTAAAAACTTTATTAAAACAAATCACATTTGTGTATGATTAATAAAATGTTAGGCAGTCACTTAAGTCATGGCTTTCATCTTTACAAGAAGAAAAAGCCGAACCAACCAAAAATATACTACTTTTCTTGGACTCTTCAGAGAAGTGAGGTCCCTGGGAAAATTACTCCTTCAAAATCTGAAAAGACAGGTGAATCTGAAGAATTACAGCTAGATTTGCTTATCTGGAGCAGAAGCCACGGAAGCCATAAGCCTGTAGGAACACATAAATGTTAATTCTGATGAGTAACTACAGGCAGAGTGAAGACTTGTATGATGGGAGAAACACCTGACGATGCGGTCTTGAGGGGCCCCACACTTCCATGAGGGCCTCACCATGTTGTCCAGTAAAGAGCTGGGAACATTCCTTTCATGAACCCGATTGGGGGCAAGGAAGAATAATCACTGTGAAATATACTAAGCAGGCCGGGCACGGTGGTTCACGCCTGTAATCCCAGTACTTTGGGAGACCGAGCAGGTGGATCATTTGAGGTCAGGAGTTCGAGACCAGCCTGACCTATGTGGTGAAACCCCATCTCTACTAAAAATAAAAATAAAAATAAATTAGCCAGGCATGGTAGTGGACGCCTGTAGTCCCAGCTACTGGGGAGGCTGAGACAGGAGAATTGCTTGAACCCGGAAGGCAGCAGTTGCAGTGAGCCAAGATCATGCCACTGCACTCCATCCTGAGCGACAGAGCGAGACTCCATCTCAATAAAATAAAATAAAATAAAATTTTATATATATATACACATATATATACATACACACACACACACACACACATATATATATATAGAGAGAGAGAGAGCACATTCTTCCTAAAGGGCTTTATAATCTAAAAACAAAAAAGACTTTACCAGAGCCTTTTCCCACTTGGCGGAAGGGCATAGTTTTCCCACTATAGTCCCTTCTAGCCTTCCTATTTCACTTAAGGAAGGAAAATAAAAGCTAAGACATGTTTGTGAAAGTTAAGAGTTCAGACATACCTATCTCCTAAAACACTGAGATTAAATCACAAAATGGTGAAACGTGTCCCCTCCTCCATGATTTAGCACCACACCAACAGAGGATATATAACAAAGGATTATAGCTGAAAGAGTTGCAAGATCCAGACTCTTAGGAGGAGCAGTTAAGGAATTCCAAAGTCAACAGGAGATACGAAAATAGGACACAAGAGGAATTTGAAACCCCCAGCACCTATAAAGGCAGCAAACATTAAGCGCAGCCTAAATTCTGATCAGATTAACATACAGTCTCATGTTAAAAGCCAATTAGGCCAGGCACACTGGCTCACATCTTTAGTCTCCACAACTCAGGAGACTGAGGCTGGGAGAACACTTGAGGCCGAGAGTTCCAGACCAGCCTGCAGCCTGGGCAACATAGTGAAACCCCCTCTCTAAAATAAATAAATAAATAAATAAATAAATAAATAAATAAATAAATAAATAAATAAAATTTGCCAGGCATGATGGCATGTGTCTATAGTCAGGTACTTAGGAGACTGAGGCAGGAGGATCAATTGAGTCCAGGGATTTGAGGCTGTAGTGAGCTACAGTTGTGCCACTACACTCCAGCCTGGGATACTAAGTAAGACCCTGTCTCAAAGAAAAAAAAAAGCCAATTTATCTCAGTTTCTCTTACTTGATACATTACGCCCGGCCTTCATCAAAAATATTAAAAGACATGCTAAAAGGCAAAAAATAAAATAGTTTGAAAAGACAAAGGTAGCATCAGAATCAAACTCAGCAGTAACACAATTTTGGAATTATGAGAGAATTTAAGATAACTATGATTAATATGTAAGACCTCTAATGGAAATGAAAGCAATGTGAAGAAACAGAAGGGTAATGTAAGGCTCATTGTAGACTGGTCATGCCACAAGAAAGAATCAGTGATATTGAATATAGGTCAATAGAAGCTTCCCAAACTACAAAGAGAAGAAATGAAGGGAGGAAGAGAGAGAGAGAGAGAAAAAGAGATTTCAAGACTAGTAGGACGATTTCAAAGGTGTAACATACATGTAGTTGGAATACCAGAAGGAGAAGAGAGAATGGAGAAGAATAAATAGTTAAAGTAATAATGACTGAAAAGTTTCCAAAATTAATAAAAGACACTAAAACATCTTGGTTGCTTCCAGTTTGGGACAATTATTAATAAAACTGCTATACATTTTCACATTCTAGTTTTTGTGTGGATATCAGTTTCTACCATGTTCAGTTTTGTAAGAAATTGCCCAAATGTTTTCCAAAATGGTTGAAGATAATTGAGATATTTATGTATTATATAATGTATAGTTATTTTGTTTTTATATTGTAAATCATCTGGAATTTTATTTACATATTCAGGGTGCGTACATATGCACAACTTTATTACAGATTTTTAAATATATGATTGATTCTTACTTTATTGTATCAACAATATTAAATAGTCTTCCTCACCTCCAACTTTCTCATTTTAAAATTTTGGTTTGTGTAGACACAGTCCCAGGTGTGACTTATTTTGCCAGTACATTTGTTTTACAGATCAAAATGGAGTTTTCATCAGAATTTCCCCTTTTATATAAATAAGATGAAATGGTTTCTTCTACATTCTAAGTCTACTGTGTTTGCTTTTTCATTTCATTTGAAATTTATGGAAGTTAACATACTATCTTTTCCTTCCTTCAATCACCCTCCAGTTTCATAGATATTTTGGTAAACTCTATAGCGGATTTAATTCTGCAAGATGTCAAGAATTCTTTCAGGATAGCCCCAGTATTCATAATTTCTTCTCGACAATTTACCCCAAATTTTACCATCTTTAACTTTCCTCTCACCACCTCAAGCATCTAGAAGTTTTCTTCATATATTAAAAAAAGAAGTGCCATATAGTTTTCTTATAGCAGGAAAGCTATAAGAAATACTATATCCTTCAGAAAAGCAAACAAGTAATTAGCTCATCCAACTTTATTCATAACAAGAAGATAAATAGTACGAACATCAATTTTATTCCTCACTAAAGTTGTAGCTTAGAGATATATAAATAATAATATGTTGTTTTCATATAGTAGACACCTATAGTATTTCCAACTAAATATCTTATGAAATGAACAGCGAAACATTATTAGGCTCATAAATAAATGTGCCAGAGAGAATGATAAATGAAACTGGGAAATGTACACCATTTACAATATCAAAACAATGTGCCAGGTATTCATCGTTAAGACAATGTGGATTATGATAAAGTTGAACAACAAAATGTTTAAATAATCACTCAAAACAACTATAAGAGAGATGACATTTGAAATGTACAGATGAAGATTGCTGTAAGAAAGTTATAGAAGGAAATTATCACTTCAGGCTAAGGTCATCAAGAGGAGGGCCGAGAATTTGAATTTGAGCTTGTTCTTGTATAACATTGAATATATACAGAAGCCAAAGTAAACAAGGAAGTAGAAATAAAGAAAAATGATGGCTATATACAAGATTTATTTACAAAAAACAATACAATATGATAGATGTAGAAATGGAGTCAGATGACAAAAATCATATCAAAGTGGTAGAAGTAACTGGTTATAATAGCTTTAAACAAAGTCACCTAAGTAGATAATGGCTATTAGGAAATTTAAAACAAAAAAAAATACAGAAGCAACCTGAAAAAGATTAAAAGCTTGACAATTATTAATAATTTTAAGAATTCCAAGCAAAATCTTCAATGAATTTTCTTATTTTTTATACAACCCTTGCAGTTTCAGTGGGACTGTGTTGCCCATAAGAAGCGGAGGCTACATCAATTATTCCTTAGCTAATATCCTTCTCTATTGTTTCAGAAATTGATTTCTATAGAATTGCATTAATAATTCTATCTATCAGTTCAGTAAGGAATCAACACTCTAACTCCAGTTTCACCTAGAACAGTATTTCACTTTAATTAAAATACTAGAGCAGCAAGCAGATTTTATAGTTTCACACATCTGGCTATTTCAAAGCTGGATTGTTCTTTGCATATTGCTTTTGGACACTTTGAATAGCATGCTTTTCCAAAGGAAACTTGTTTTCTCAAGTTTCTGCAACTGGTATTTTGAATCACAGGATGTAGAACTCTCAAACCCAATATTGGAAATTCAGCTCTCTAAACTGGTATTGACTTTTGTTGTAGTCCTACAGTGTAGAACGCTTGCTGAAATTACCTCATGAGGACAGTACTTTGAGAATCTGAGCATAACTTTATTTTTCTTCATTTATTGTATTTTTCCAAAGAAATTATGCATTTAATTTAATATCTCAGCACCATTCACACATATTCAACAATTTTCAACAACATGCATGTAGACAAGAAAAGAATAAAAATATATTGACTTTTGGATATGCATTGCCTTTTACTAGTTTAAAGAAGTAAATTATCAGTTCAAATTAATATGTACAATTGCTTAGAACACAATATAGTGTATACCAGAAGTCATCACAATGGGCTGTGTCTCATATTTAAAAAAGTTTACCTTTAAATCACTCTATATTTTAAAATATTACCAATTACATTAAATTGAAAATACACAATGAGATTGATTGTAGGGGATGTTCAACATTAGTAACTAATATTTGAATAGTGTTTGTTTTTACATACAATTTTCAAAGTATTTCCCACATCAGAATATTCGCAACAAGTTCTTCAGCTGTTTTGTGTACAGGTGATATCTCCATCTTAAACAATATCACTGAAGAAAGACACTATTTTTATAGTCCTGATTCTCTTCTACCACCAAAATTACAGACTTTAAAATACCATAGAGATATATATCTTTTAAATCCAGAGTTGCTCAGACCATTTATTTTGATAGATTATTTTATCTTTTCTTATAAGAAGCAAAGTTCAAATCTACTTGGATTTATCTGAATAGAATCAAGGCATCTGGACCTCAATGGCCCTGGAAATACCACAAAAAGTAAATTTTACAGCATATACATGAAAAGATAGAACTATTGTCTAGGGGTTTCTTTAAAGTAGAAAACATCATGTTCTTTGTTAGCATCAGATACTACCGTAAGTGTGTCAAATAGTCATTATATGTTTTGTGATTTATCTATATTTTTATTCATGGCCTCAACATATAACTCCTTAATTTCTAGTGAAGGCAGAAAGGCCTGAATAGGAATATAAGCCAGATAAAAAAGAAAACAACAACAAAAAACACTAATCATTCTCTGCATGCACCTGTATTAAATCTCCTGAATATAGTGAAGCAAATAATCATAATACATTATAATAAATAAGCAATCCATCACCTGTTTGTTATTATTTATAAAATGCTAAAAATTAAATCACTCTCAGCAGAAACATTAGTGAAATTTTATAAAGGCAAAAACCATTTCAGAACTCTCATGTATTTTTGGTTGGAGTGTAAAATGGCATAATTACATTGCAAGATAGTTTGACACGTTTTTATAAGGCTAAACAAACACCTGATTGAATAATATATTTAAAATGAGATCACCTTAGTGTATTTAAACTATTTCTCTATAAAGTTAATTTTAAAAATTCAAATTCGATTTTGCAAATAGATTTTGGTTTCTTTTTCTTTTCTTTTCTTTTGTTTTTTTGTTTTTTGTTTTTTGTTTTTTTTCTTTTGAGAGAGAGTCTCTCTCTGTCGCCCAGGCTGGAGTGCAGTGGCGCAGCCTCGGCTCACTGCAAGCTCCGCCTCCCAGGTTCATGCCACTCTCCCGCCTCAGCTTGCAGAGTAGCTGGGACTATAGGCGCCTGCCACCATGCCCGGCTAATTTTTTGTATTTTCAGTAGAGACGGGGTTTCACCATTCACAGGATGGTCTCGATCTCCTGACCTTGTGATCCACCTGCCTTGGCCTCCCAAAGTGCTGGAATTACAGGTGTGAGCCACCGCGCCCGGCCAGATTTTGGTTTCTAACAACTATTTTCCAATAAATAGTTTAGGAGAGCTGGTTGATTTCAAGTTTGGAATATCTCATAGGACCAGAAAATAAGAAGAGTTCAAAAAGAAAGAAAGAGATAAAGGAGGAAGGGAGGAAGAAAGAAAAAAAAAAAGAAAGAGGAATAAAAAACAACCTGAAATATTTCATGGTAAAAGTTTGAATTTAAGCAAGAAAATAAATATCATTTCGAATATAACCCAAATAATTTAAGATTGACTCCATGTTGAAATAAATAAATAACTTAATAGACAAATAAGTGGGCTATATGTGGCAGCTCTTTCCTACAGAAGAATTCCAATTTATAAAAGGAACAGGGGAAATAAAAAATATTTATTAGACTATCACTGTAATAATTGTCATAGGCACTATAAAGTGGTAAATTCTAAAACAACATAACAAAAATGTAAGATATTTGCATAGCCCAAATATAATAGAAACCAGATATTTGCATAGTCCTAAATTCTCTCTTCAAATATTTACTAATTCCAAAGGGAAAATTTGTGTTTATAGCTAAGAATTCTGGAGGAGACCATCCTAGCCAAAGAATCAAGAATAACATCGTTGGGATAAAGAGATTCCAACATCATATGCCTTCTTATGTGATACACTGAGAAAAGCATCTCACCTCTGTAATATCCTTCCCAATAATGAATAACTTCCGTCTAAATGCAGTAAATCATAAAACAAGCACAAGTTGAAGAGCATTCTACGTAATAACGGACCAGTACTCTTCAAAAATATCAAGGTCGTGAAAGACAGGGAAAAGCTAAGGAACTGCCAGAGATCACAAAAGACTAATGAGACATGACAACTAAATGCAGGAATCAGACAGAATTGGATCCCGGAACAGAACAGAGATATTAGAAGAACTGATTAAATCTGAATAAATTTTGTACTTCAGTTAATAGTATTGTTCCAAGGCTAATTTCCTAGTTTTGATAAATTTTCTATGGTTGTGTTAAGAAGTTGACCTAAGGACAAGCTGGGTGAGAACATAAGAAAATTCTCTATATTATTTTTGCAACACTTCTGAAAGACTAAAATTACCTCCAAGTATTTATTGTTTAAAAGTTTAAAGTATTATCGATGATATTTTATGTTTCCAAAAATATGCAGAGAACTGGATCCCAAGCAGTGTTGGAATTTTTATCTTTGAGTAAAAAATTAATCAAATTAAAATCATAAACTGAATTATTGCTCTATGCTAAGCACAGACCCAATTTCCCATGGAAAGGAAGTAAAACACCCAAATTTAAAGAATATTCTATTAAAGTCCATTCATTCAAAAGTTATCAAACATTTACTAAGAAAAAGTACTAGGTGAAAATATATATAGCAAAGCTAGTTTAAAATATTAGCAAGTACAATAGGACTTGCTGTGTCCCATGTATGTCATTAAAAAATGGCCATAAAAATATTTTTTCCTATAATGTTTTCCTGTTGCTTTAAGAAAACTGGTTTTTAAGTTTATATAAAATTATGTTATTAAAATCATTGTTTTACTCTGAACAAATGCTTGGCCATATACATAGTGAATTATTATTATTATTCTCACCAATTTATACTACTTGAAAGAATTTCCACTTGCTAGGAATTAATTTTTAGAAATACCTTGATATTTTATGTAGCTTTAGTTAGAAAACAACAAAGTGACAAAAATAATAACAACTGCAGAAGAAAAAAAAGTAGGGCAAAGGTGAGTGCTATTAGCTCTTTTAAAATCAATAACCTTGAAGTGTCACAGAAATTCAACTGCTTCTTTTAAGTGCTTTTTTCTAAGTGTATTTCTTGTATGTAATAGATAATTGGATTTTATTTTTTAACCCAAACTTACAGTCTCTGTCTTCCAATAGAGGATTTCAGACCATTTGTATTTAGTATAACAACTAATCTATTTCCTTCCAGTAAAAGTATTTTATCCTTTTTTGTTATTTCTTCTTTTTAAATGTTTCTTACTTTTATGACTTCTTTTTTTTTTTTTGAGACGGAGTCTGGCTCTGTCGCCCAGGCTGGAGTGCAGTGGCACAATCTCAGCTCACTGCAAGCTCCGCCTCCCGGGTTCATGCCATTCTCCTGCCTCAGCCTCCCGAGTAGCTGGGACTACAGGCGCCCGCCACCACGCCCGGCTAATTTTTTGTATTTTTAGTAGAGACGGGGTTTCACCATGTTAGCCAGGATGGTCTCGATCTCCTGACCTCGTGATCCGCCCGCCTCGGCCTCCCAAAGTGCTGGGATTACAGGCGTGAGCCGCCGCGCCCGGCCACTTTTATGACTTCTTGAATGTTGAGTTCTTTGCCAATAAACATGAATACAACAACAACAACAACAACAACAAATAAAATGAAGAACCACTTTGTATCTATACATAGCTATTTTTAAAATTTTGAGCAATAAGAAGGCTTGAATTAAACAGCTTGGAATTTTACCTTTTGATTTGTTCAAAACAAAAGCATCCTCACTGCAGTGTCCCATTATGCTGTTTATTCCATTATCAAACAAAAGAAATAACACCCTAGGTTATGTACCCTGGGAATAAGTTGAATTCATGTCTTTGAGCAGAGTAAAACAGAAGCAGCTATGTCTCTGTATAATGCCATCTGTGTTAATATCTCTAAAGTTTCTTCAATAACTCTAAAGAAAATTACCAAGGAAGATGGTAACTTTTCCCTTTTTCTACATTGGACAATAATTTGAATCTACTGGTTTCTCCCAGTCCATCTGTTACTGGTTGAAGGTGGCCAGGTTCTTGGCATCTTGAACAAAGAATTGGACAACACTCACCAAAAAAAAAAAGCCAGGAGAGCGAAGCAACAAAAGCAGAGATTTAAGATTTTCTTTTTGAAAATGAAAGTACACTCCATAGTGTGGGAGTGGGCCCGAGCACAGGGGCTCAAGAGTCCTGGTTACAGAATTTTCTGGGGTTTCAATACTCTCTCGAGGTTTCTCATTGGTTACTTGCTGTATGCCCTATGTAAATGAAGAGAATGAAGTCAAGTTACAAAGTCATTTACTCAGTACGTGCCCTATGTAAATGGAGAGGATGTTGCTTGGTGCCTGTGGCCTACGTAAATGGAGAAGATGTAACATGGTGCATGTGGCCTTTGTAAATGGAGAGGATGAAGTGAAGTTGCAAAGCCATTCACATTTATGTCATTGCTGAAGTGTTTCCATTTGATCTCGTTCTAGTAAATCAGCATGAATCAGACTCGTGTTGCCTGCCTCCAGACCCTATTCTCCTGCATCACATCCACTTCCTGAGTTTAGTGCATTATGTGCTGCTGATGCAGTCACAAAAGCCTGACTACTTTAAGGGCTCCTGTTTGAAATTTTAGAGATTGTCAACCTCTTCAAAATTGTCGTTTGTGTGTGTTAGTGTTAGCAGCTACATTTGACTAGGAAAAAAATCTCAGTACTCTGTAAAGACAGGTCTCTGTAATAACATCTGGTTTCTCTGGTTTGGTAAAAAAAGAAGCTTCATGCTTCATTATTTCTCGATTTCATGCTTTGGTACCAAAGACTCTGCCAACATTTCTGATCATATTTATACACTGCTCAGAAAGGATCCAACTTTATCGAAAGCAGGGCTTCCACAAATCACTTTTTCAAGTTTGGTCTAGAAAAGAAATCATCATATGACGATCTTCCCTACCATACAAAAGTATATCATTAAACTATTATCAGAAATAGTATTGCAATGGGAGAAAAGGGGAACCCACTTTCAAAGCAATTTGAAACAGAGGGATTGATTCATGGCTTCATTTTCTTAGTAGATATTTAATAAGATCTTATATAATTCAAAAGTGAAATTATTGAATCAAATTTCTGAAATCATTTGAGACATTGAGAAATCATAAGATTATTGGCTATATTGCTCTAATGTATTAAATATTGGAGGCAAACAGTTATGTGAAATTCCCAAAGCTCAAAAAAAAAGTTTTCTGATAGGTTGATGTGTAGGGTGACAAAGCAGTGTCCATTTCTCCCCAAGTGGAAATACATAGAACTTATAAATGCTGAAGAAATTTTAGTTCTGTTCAAACAAAATTAAAATTGAAATATGGATTTACAATCATTTTCTTCTTGATCTAGAAAGTCCCAAGACTTTCTAAACATAATGTCATTGGCTTACAGCCAAAGAGAATTGTTTAACATAAATTCATGGCTGAGAATTAAAATCCAATGTTCGTTAGCACAAGTCTCTTCGTCTAGCAAAGTGGGCCATGTGAAATTTGGGGGACATTTTTTCCCTATGTATGTAAGGGTTTACAACCGTGCTTGTTATAATCAAAATGCCAGGTTAAAATTTATGTGATTTCAAAAATGCTAGATAAAAGATTGGTCAAGAATTTTGATTCTCTGTGTCACTTTCTCCCATGCCAGGTGTCTCCATCTTCCCTGATACCTCTAAGGAATGTGAGTTCTCTAATCTTACCTAGGAATTAGTTTCCAGTCAATCACAGGTGTTGCAAATCTTGATTTATTTATACTGGAATGACAAAGTAGTCAGTGGAAGAAGAAACGGGCCTAGAGTAACCCAGAAGTTACTCAACTACACAAACTTGGATATACATACTTACACAATTTTTTAAAACTCTGCCTTCTCTTTTAATTTAGACAAGCCACATCAGGACGCCTGTATTTTAATCATTTCTCTTTTTATTTGCTACTCCCTTAGGGTCATATTTCTCTCCTATCATGCAACTCCCTCCATTTTGTCTCACCATGGTCTAAAAGTTCGTATCAAATTACACTCATAGGTCTATATCTTTGTTACCACATGATTAAAGAAATGAAGAATAATTTGCTGTCTTCTTCATTTAATGCCTGTGTAATCCTTAATAATGGTAACCATAAAGCTACTTGATTTTCTTCCCTAAAGCTCTTGATCTTCAGTGTAAACAGTGATTCTATTTATTTGTAATATATATTCAAATTAAAACGTTATTAACATTTTAAAAATAAATGAAAGTATGCTTTAAGTAATTTATTGTCATTTTATCTGATAGAAAATTTGTATTAAATCAAACTGCCCATTTTTTCACTTAAATATTTTATTCTGTTTTGTGCAAACTATAAGTCTAGTTTTTAAAATAATTCACATTATATGAATATTATTATATTACATGAACATATTCATGCTGTCTTAGTCCAGTCAGGGCATAAAATTGGTCGCAACAGATGCCATACAATTGGTTGCTTATAGACAGCAGAAATTTATTTCTCACTGTTCTGGAGGGTGGGAAGTACAAAATCAAGGCAGATTTGGTACGTTGTGAGGGCCTGTTCTCTGGCTGATACAGGGCACCTTCCGGCTGTGTCCTCACAAGAGGCAAACTGGCTCTCTGGGATCTCTTTTATAAGGGCACTAATCCTAATCATGAGGGTTTTGTCCTTAGGACAAAATCAACTCCCAAAGGCCTTGCCACTTAATTTCATCACATTGAAGGCTAGGATTTCAATATATGAATTTTGGAGGGACACATTCAGACCATAGCACATGCCAGTATTCAATGTTGTTAATTATGCTCCTGACCATTTTACTGACCCCAAATTCCATATTCTCTTCATGATAAATAACAATATCTTTATTATTGTCATTTACTTTCGAGTAGAATTAAAGTTTAGGTTTTGGTTTGTTTTCACAGTTTGAATTTAATTTTATTCAAAGAATTCCCATTGTACTTTCCTTGAAAAGTGAGAGAAATCTAATTCTTTGTATTTCTTTTATACCCTACCTGTACAAGGGAAAATATATTTTAGTTTTATTTGTTAGGAGAATTGTTTAAGTCAAATCTTTTTATTTTACTATTTACCATGACAGATACGTCACTGTTTTTTAAAATTTACAATTTTAATTGGATGTATTTTCTTATTTCTCTTAGAAAAAGTTAACCTCCTACATTTATGTATACTTTTTAAAGTAATTTCACTTGCATTATTTCATTTGATATTGACAGTGAACCGGCAATAGAGTGGACCAGCCCTTCACTTGATCAACCCTTCCTTCTGCATCCCCCAACTCTCCAACTTAAAATTGATGTCACAAAATCAAGGATACTAAAAAGTTTGTTTTATGGGTATGCAGCTTCTAAAAGAGGAGATAAAACTAATGTTTATCCTCTTGAGACAGAGTATTCCCTCCCTCGTGCCCCTTTGTTATTCTGTGGGAAAAGAGAAGGAACAGGGTTCTTTTATTCATTAATGGACTCAGCATATCAAATACTTCCCCAGAGTGAATAAATTAATTACTCTTGATATCTATTAAAAATCTACCAATACTACAAATTAAGGAACTAGAAGGGCCATAAGATGCATTTTTAAAGTTTTAAAATTCTAATATATTTCATACATAAAATAAAGTCAAAATCCTAACTTTTCCTCTTCTCTGGAAGATAAAAACTATTTTGCATTTAAATTATCAAAATTAGGTCAAATCTTTGTTTCCCCAGCCTACATATGTGATTTAGTTAGGACAATGTTTCAGCAAGAAACATCTCATCCTCTAGATACTTTATTTGATTGAAAATATTTGATTGATTCTTAAACTACACGAAACTATTGAAGACCAAGTCCAGAAGATCATTCTAAGAAGATTTTTTGAAATCTCTGCTATCAGGCTGCATTTACATTTTGATTCTTCGGTATTTAATAATATTTTGCATTAATATGTAGCTAATTCATGGAGGTTATTTTTGTTGGTTGGAGAATGGGAGGTTTGTTCTATTGACTGGCTGAGTTGTTTTGGAAGTGGAATGAACAGAAGACTTTTATCCTATCATTTTCACTTACTATAAGACAGGCTGCAGAGGTCAAGAAACTTTTTCTGTAAAGTCAGTAGTAGGCTTTGAGAATGGAAAGGGAAAATCAACAATATTATGTAAGTACTTATACAATCATTTAAATGTAACCATGTATTTACACATGTAAACACCATTCTTAGCTTTCAGATACAAACAGTAAGCTGAACTTGGCCCACAGTCACAGTTGGCTGGCCCCTGCCTTAGTCAACTGAGTAAATCTCTCTGACCCCAGTTTTCTAATATGTAAAATAGAAGGATGAATAAGGACCCTCTGAAAGGAAGGTGGGAATTTGAAAGGAGCAGGAGATTAAATACTGCTTCGACAGATTAATAGCTAACCTATTCTCAATAAAGACTCCTAAATTCTCCTTGTTAGTAAATCCAGGGCTTGCTTCCACTTCTAGTCTGATCGCTAGGCAGGTTTGTTTTTTTGGTTTGTTTTTGTCACTGTTGTTTTGTTTTGTTTTTTTGCTTGTTTGTTTTTAGACAGGGGTCTTGCTGTGTCATCCAGGCTAGAGTGCAGTTTCACATAGTTCACGTCAGCCTCAAACTTCACATGATCATCCTACTTCAGCCTCCCAAGTAGCTGAGACTACAGACACATGCCAACCTGCCTGGCTAACTTTTTTAGTTTATTTTTTGTCGACATGAGGTCTCACTGTGTTGCTCAGGCTGGTCTCAAACTTCTAGCCTCAAGCTCTAGGCAGCTTCTCAGTCCACTGATTAACCTTTTTAACCTTTAAGAGCATTCCTTTTGTGGAGTCTAAGTCACTTTCTTCTATATCATAGAAACCCGTTTACACACCCCACCATAGGCCCCTCTTCTGCTACCCAGCCCTTAAATAGTGGTGTTTCTCCATGTTACTTTCATCCCAGAGCCTCTCTACAGTCCCTCCTTCCTTAACAATCTTAACTACTTCTCACAGCAACAGTCATCATCTTTATGTCTACTGGTGACTTCTAAGTTTTGTTCCTCTGTCCCGGTGCTCCCAGGCACCGGACCACCAAGATGTCCCAACAGGCTATCAAGTTTTGCTTAGGACTGAAATTGTTTCTATTTCTGCCTCCCAAATTACTTCCCACTACTTTCTCAAGTTGAAAACTTTTCTCCTTTATTCAGTCACCCCTTAACCACTTGGCTTCTTTACTCCTGATATCTAGTTAATCGCTGTATTAGTCAGTTTTAATGCTGCTAATAAAGACATACCCAAGGTAATTTATAAAGGAAAGAGGTTTAATTGACTCACAGTTCCACATGGCTGGGGAGGCCTCACAGTCACGGCTGACGGTGAATGAGGAGCAAAGTTACATCTTACACAGCGGCAGGCAAGAGAGTGTGTGCTGGGGAACTCCGATTTATAAAACCTTCGGATCTCGTGAGACTTAATCACTACCATGAGAACAGTGTGAGGGAAACTACCGCCATGATTCAATTATCTCCACCTGGCCCCATCCTTGGCATGTGGGGGTTATTACAATTCAAGGTGAGATTTGGATGGAGACACAGCCAAACCATATCAATCACCAAATCTGGGGATTCTTCTTCCTGATTATTACTCCATCTCAAGGTTCTTGGATCAGGACACATCTTCATTGGAGCTGCAGCTTGAATTTTAATTAATACAGTTAGATTTACAGTCTTTTTTTAATTTCCTATAAAGTCAGCTCTGCAGTTGAAAGACATTAGTGAAATTTTCTTCAGGCTTCTCATATATATTGTAGAAAGAGCATTTTTGCTTATTTTTCTATATTATTTGATACGTCAAGTTTCCTGAAACAGAATCTCTGTATTCATTTTCTTATCACTGAAAAGTATATTTCATTTATTGCACATAAATTATTGCTACCCTTTTCACCCTATAATACCCTTTTATTCTCTTTAACTATGTACTTATTTACTTATTCAAGGAGGCTCAATCTGAGTAGTCTCCATCAACTGACTTAGTCCTTAGGAAAATTCACAATTTTTGCCACTGCAACCTTTGGAAATTAAGCTTATCCAGCCTGTATGACACAGGCACAGGAACTCCAAACAAGTATCCATGCAAAGTTCTTCCAAAAATCTCTAGTCCTGCACCGACAATAACAAGAAGCAGGTCTGAATTGGAGTTTTAGAAGAAAAGCATTTTCTGTTTGAACTCACTTTCACTTGAGGCTGAGTACAGAAAGAGGACCTCATCCCATTTCCCAGAGCACTCGCTACTCCTAAAAATTCTCTTCAAAGACATCTCTTCTGGTATGAACTTCTAGGCTTCTGTAATACAGGCTGAATATGGGCTAATGATGATTCAAGATCCAACTTATTAGCTTTTAGTAAATCTCATGGGGATGCCATGACCTTTGGAACTTTGTGTCTCCCTTTTATAGAGACGCAGTAAAGCGTCTTCATATGCCACAGAAGACTTACATCATTTTAGTCAGGAGCATAGTGTTGTAATTGCAGTTTTGTTGAAGTTCGGGTATCTGTAGAAGAGTGTGTGTGCTCGCTCAGTAGCCAGACATTTGACTGTAGGTACTTGCTATTAACTCAGTTACCTCTCGCTTTAAACTCACCCATCTAGGCTGTGCTTTGTGAGGCTTGGGCTGGAACTTTGCAAACTGTATTTCTCTTTGGACTGCTGGCTTTCTGTCAGGCTCTGACAATGGAGGGTGCTGAAGGAAGACATGAAGCTAATAGCAGCTGTTGATTGCAGGCTTCAGCTTCTTTGCTATTCTCAGAATCAGCCTCACTGCATAATTTCTAACAGCACCATCAGCCAGCAGTACTCCTCCTCAAAGGTCTGAGGTCAAACTCCACTGGAATCTTCCTCTAAGACTAGGTTCTAAGAATTACAGTCTGTTTCCTGGGGGTGACACTTGCTTCCTGCTATTATTACCCTCATGTTCTCTTTTCACCCTTTCAGCTCTCCACACCTATGCTTCTATAGTTCCTTCTATAAAAGTTCTTTGTTGAAATGCCCAGTGTGTTTTCTATTTTCCTGTCACAACTTGGCTGATAGAAAGAAAAGGGTAGACTTTAGTTTAATTAAGGTTGTAAACAGATTACTAATGGAAAATATCAAAACCACAGTAGATATTTTGGAAGTAAAGCAGGAAGCTCAGAGCAATAATCATCGTTTCAAAAATAAGCTACACTGTTGAGTGTCTGTGATGTCCAGCATTGTAATAAGAACTTTATATTTATTAAATCCTCACAAAACCCTTGCAAAGTACCATCACTATCTCCACTTCATAGGTGAAGAAACTGAGGATCAGAGAGTTAAGTGACTCGCACAAAATCACAAAGCAAGTATGCAGCAGAGTGAATATGAAAATCCTATATTATGTGATTCCAAATTATTCCACTCTGCCTCTCATTAGATGGACAGGCAGAAGGGCTATGAATGTGCTTAGTGAATAATACCACATAGCTAAATAGGATGGAAGACTAAAGATAAATGTCAATTTAAAAGGTTTGCTTCAGAATAATAATAAAGGAGGAGGGAGGGGGACTTTGGAAGGTGAGAGATATGTTTATGATCTTGATGGTGGTGATAGTTTTAAAGGTGTATACATTTCCTCAAACTCACTGAGATGTAGACATTAAATATGCACAGCTTTTTATATGTTAATTACACTTAAATAGTTTAAATAAATGATTTTTCTTCTATGACAGTATGTATATATAACACGTTTGGAAAAAGCAAAAAAATATACCAGTGGAGACTGTGAGACTAGAATTCTGAAAATGCAAGGAAAACGCTTGAGATCAAAGGGACATATCCTATTTGGGACACCTATTTGAGTCAATTTGAACAAGTAATTTTGATTTTAATATTGGCTACCTCTAGCAAATTCACTTTAAGTCATATATTCATGTTACATTAGAAATAATTAATTTAATTTTTAGGGGATTTCTCCAACTATTTAGAGCTCCAACTATTTGGTCGAAAGAGCTGAATTAATCAAGGGAGGAATGTAATTCCTAATCTGAGATCTAGGACTTGAAACTTGGACGCAGAATTTGGGCATCAGTTGTGGTGACAATAGCAGGAGAGCCAAACAGGACAATGGTTATCAAGAATAATGGCTGTGGAAAAGCCATTGTAGGGCCACTGGAAGTGAAAAGAATCAGAGCATTTTCCAGAATTGTCACTGCATTGGATGGCAGCATGTTTGACATTTAAGGATTTGGTTATTCCAATGTCTACTGTGCTTCACAAGATGTGATATAATAGGAGTTATTTTAGAGTCTAGATAAAGCCTGTTATACTGTCACACATCCTGTACTCTGGCTGTATTTGACCTTGCCCCTAAATATCTGATGCATTGTGGGCTCACTTTAAGCACTCTCTAAATAGGATGCTATTACCAAATCCTCCATCTGAAAAACATTTACTCATTCTAAATGCCAATTCAAATTTTATCTGTTTGATGAAACCGTTTTAGGAACTATCAAATAAGTTAATGACTCACTTCTGTGATTCCCTAGCACGTTATCTAAGTCTCTCTTATTCTGCTTACTTCTGTGAGCATACTCCATTATTCCTATATCTTCTTCCAACATCTCAGCTGTGGACAGAAAATTTGTCTTTTTCACTTTCTAAAACCATTTAAAATGGTGGCTTAAAATAGGTGCAATATAAGGCAGGTGCAGTGGCTCACACCTGTAATACTAGCACTTCGGGAGACTGAGGCAGGAGGATCCTTTGAGCTCAGGAGTTCAAGACAAGCCTCAGCAACATAGACAGACCCCTGTCTTTAAGAAAAAAAAATAAAAATTAGGGGGTGTGGTGGCATGTGCCTATGGTCCCAGCTATTCAGAAGGCTGAGGTGGGAGGATTGCTTGAGCTGGTGTTGGGGGGAGGCTGCAGCGAGCTGTGATCATGCCACGGCACTCCAGCCTGGGTGACAGAGCCAGATCCTGTCTCCAAAATTAAATAAAATAAAAGCCCAAAATAAGATAGAACATTTCCTTCACCAATAGTTATTGAGCAAATTAATAAAATAAATTAATGTTAATTAAATACACAAATATAAGTTGATTATTTGGTTAGGAAGAACAAACCATTCTACTGTCAAGTAAACATAAAGTTAAATACAAAGGAGTATGAATAATCACCAAAACCAGAAACAATTACTCTAAATGTCATAATTTTATAATTTTAAAATATATCAAAGCAGTGCTATACATTAATGATTTCTGGTAAATTAAGCAACTTAGATATTCAGCCATGCTGTTTAATTACCTGTGTTCTTAAGTGTTACCAATTATCTATCCTTTTTATATAGAAAAAAATATGGCTGTAAATCAGTAATGCATTACTCTGGACACGAAAAGTGAGTAATTAGTGAAGAAGATAAAAATGTTTCTTTTTGGATGAGCAAAGTGGCATTCTGCAGCACCTAGAGTATGGACTGAGAAATAAAACTGAGTAAATCTAATAAGTTAGATTAAACGTCTCTTGAACTAGTGAATTCTATAAATTAATAACAGAAAAATGTAGGCTAATATATACTTGGAGATGGGAGTAGACAGTGTAGGAAACCAAACAATTCTCAACTAAATGTAATTTATATGTATGACTTTTGCAACAACTAAATATCCTTTCTTCCAAGTTTTTAACAATATTATAATTAAGTGATCAAAGAGGAATGCCAGTGTTCTTATTACTCCCAGTAACTAATGTATCAAAACCATGAAGTTTGTTCAGTGATTCTTCCTCAGTTAATTCTTCTTCAATTTTGAATAATTTGGCCCTATTCACATATTTTAGTTAGCAATATTTCCCCTTTTCTTAAAAGCTTAGATTATAAAGTTTATCAAACACAAAGAAAATAGGCTGAATAATTAACTTTTTTGGACATTTACAAATAAAAATAAGTTTTAAACTACCAACCCTTTCTTCCTCTTTATTCTCTTGTATCCTAAATCTTTTGGCTTCTAATTTAGCAGTAAGAAATTTGTGATATTAAAGGTTTTCCTTTCCTAATAATGATGTATGTGTGAAGAGGCAAATATTCTGACAACTAGATATTAAGTTGATGTTTAGCTAGAAACTATGAAGTTCTCAGATGCAAGTAAACTCTTACCTTGCAATCTTGACCAATGATGCATCCATACACGCAGCTTTTGCTGAGCATCTAAAAAGTGTAAGAGCCAGTTCCTGCCAGAAAGGAGCAGCATGATAGTGCAAAAAGAGACAGAGTGGTAAAAAGCACCAAATGTTGGCTGAAGAGAATGAAGTGGTAGAATTGTTTACCCTCTCCTGGGATGTTTGTTTTAGCATCTAAACATGGGAGTATTAGCATCACTTTTACAGGGTGTTTTGTGGGGGTTAAAGATGATAATATTTGTAAAACACTTCATTTGGCAGATATTACAGCTTATCATATTAGCCATTTCCTCCTGGGCATTCTACATGTCCCAGCTTTCTGTGGAGTTAGGTGTGGCCACATGCTTATGTTCTGGCCAATGATGTTAAGCAGAAATACTGTGTATGATTTATGGAAAATGTCCTTTCAAGAGGTATACTTACATTTTCCTAACATGTTAAGTGATACACCATTAACTGTTAATGTAAACATGTTGAGTATAGTTCAAGCAGCCTCTTGGATCATCAGGTTGCTCGTGAGGGAGAGTAGAACAACAAAATGGAAGGAATCTAGTTCTCCATAGGCATGAGATTGCCAAACCATCCCGGTATATCCTAATTCTGAATCCCTTATATGTTCAAGAGTAAAGAAAAAACCTTTATTTTTATATTTGCATGCTTTTATATGCTCATTTCTTTGTCCCTAACGTTCAGCATAACCTAATGTGAATTGATGCAAATGACTACTCCTATTATTTCAGGGTGATATTAAAAGAACAGAAATTGAAGGCATGGAGAACAGATAAGAGACTCCTACTCTTGTTGGAAATATCTAACCTAAATGACTAAATAAATAAATAGATAACCTAAATATGCAAATTGTAACAGTGGCAGTGGAATTAGAAGGTATGTAGCAAATGAAAAAATATTGAGAAGGGAGACTAGACCCACATTTCCCTTTAAAGAGGCTAAAATGATGATATGGAGTAAAATATAACAGGGATTTTATCCAGAGTGTCAGGAAATATATGGTAATATTAATCAGAATAGGGAATTAACATTAACGAAGCTGTTGTGGAAGAAAATAATTAGTTTGATTGTAGACATTTTGAGTTTGGTGCACTGGCACACTATCTTGGGGAAATGTAAAGCAAATATTACAGTCTTATACTTCTGCCTGCTGCGAACATAGGTTCTAGTGGGTTTATTATAATTATTCCTTAATTTATTCAAAAGATTTTCTTAAGCATCTACTTTATACCAGATACTGATTGGGGCCTTTGGTATTCAGCAGTGGATAATATAAAGTCCTTGTCTTCATTCTAATAAAGAACACATTTTATCCTCTTCTAGGACATGAAAAAGATAACTTCGTTTTACAGATTTCTTCTGTGTTATGATAGCACAGTAATTGAATTGATACCTTAGCATTATCCAGCATGTTAGCCAAACTTTACTTTTTAATGTAATTTCATTTTATTATATTATACAATAAAAGAGCTAGCTGCTTAACCTTGAAATTTTCGAAATGAAAGAGTAATAGAAATAAGGTATAGAACAGAAACTAAAGGAAAACAGTCTTACACATTCCACTGATTCTAAGCAATGATTTTCTGAGTAAAATCTAGAGCAGCACTTTGAAATTGTAGACATTAATAAAGCCCATTTCTTCCCCTTGCCAGCAATTTGGAGAGTATACCTGTATTATTGCAAGCATAAATTCAGTTACAGAACCATGTAAACAGCTCTATTAATATGTATTACCTTCTTTCTTTGTTTCATGAGACTTCAGCAAAGGTCCTTATTTTGGTCATGGGAAAAATACTTAAAAGTATATAATTCTGAGATTACTGAAAAGTCAATGATTATTCTTCAGTAAGATGCACATGTTTATATGGATTTTATTAATCATCTCCAACAATTTTTACATTCTTTAACTATTTTAGCTATACAGAATTCTTCAAACTGAGAATCACTAATATTCTTTTGCTGCAATTGTACAACAGAAATATTAAACTATAGTTTAGGACTAGCTTCTGACTAGATAAATGGTTTTGAACCAAGTCATAAACTTCAGATGACTGAGCAGCTCAGTTCTAAAATATTTATGTCTGGCATTAAACATTCCATAAAAATACCAACTTTGGTTTCCTGAACCCTTCTAACATTTTAAAGGTTTACATACCAGTTGCTTTGGGGAGCTTTCAGTAAACTTTTTTTTGTAATGACCTAAGTTGCTTATTTCATGCACAAACCATAGGTCATCAGGTTCACTTATATTAATATAATACTATCTCACTACTAAGTTGCCTGTCTTGGGTTTGAACAATTAGGAGCAAGTTTAAGATGAATGGACTGTATTCACTGATTTAGATCAGCAAGAAATCTCATCATCTGTGGAAGGACATCATAGAAGTTTGCATTACATTATATAATTGTAATTGCAATACCTATCATTTATAGGACAAACAGCTATAGTCACAGACATTACTAAGAACTTCATTCTTAAAAAAATCTAAAAATCTTATTCATTATATAATATTTTATATTACTTATGCAAATAAGGATGTGGAACCTATTTTTACTTAAATATGTTTTTCAGGATACATAATTTAGGTTATAATGATCCTTTATATCTACTTGATATGTCCATTCAGCAGTTAGAGGCTTTAAAGCAAGTGTATAAATTATGCATAAGCAATATCGACTTTTTAAAAAGCTTCAAAATATAGCATCACAAGTTAAAAATCATTAATTTATGTATATGTTTGCTTAAGATTGATTTGCTTTATAATAATTTACTGAATTTGAGGGGGCATGATTATGATAAAATACAGTCTTTGTTTTGTGAAGTCTGAATAATAGGTCAGGCTTGAGTCATGATGGTAATTAACATACAAGACACTAAATGAAGGGCTGGTAACTTTGGTTCAAGTCTCAGCTTTGCCATTTACTAGCTAAATGACCTTGAGCAATCTTTCAATAATTAGGGGTACTGGTTTTCTTCTTTGAAAATATATTTCTGCCTATATCCACGAAAAACATGGGATTCACATCTGATAATTTATATCAAAGCACCTTATATTTTACTCAGATGAAAAAAATAAATGATTAATATTGGTGTTGTGTTGTCACTACTGTTTTGTGGATCACTGGAGAGTGATTATATATGTCATATGTTCCAGGAAGGACAGTAAAGCTCATCTCTACTCATTGCTCTGTAAACTGAATCTCCTCATCCATGACATCTGATCCTACTTGTCTTCTGTTCACACATTCCTGGCCTGTCTTTATAGTACTCGTCAGGAAGATGACAAGTAAGTCAACTTCCATGGCTCCTAACAGTGATTCTGCTCCAAAACTTCAGTTCTGAGGTTTGGGGTGGCATACCTGAAGCTGTTTTCTGGAATATATTCTCTAGAAGCCTATCAAGGAAATTAGAAACAGACTTAAAAACTGAGATGGGTTTACAACCCAGCTGTGATTCACCATATCCATTTGTCTTTTGCTATTCTCCTCTTATATTGCTGCTAGAAGTTCCCTTTTATTGCCAGCATTTTTTGATATATATCTGTGCTTGTGTTAATCATGAAGGAAAAGTTAAGACGTCCATAAATTCTAAATACATTCCCTTCATTAGTTGTCTCACTACTTCTGCTTAAAAGAAAAATAACTTCAAGAGAATTGTCCAACATTGTTAAAGAACATTTAGTCAACATTATATTTATTAAGAATGTTATAAGTACCTCATAAAGATGTACAAACATTAATATTTTGTACCAATAAAACCTTTTTAATTGAAAAATGGCTTTGGCCAATTTTTTTTCATCTTTGTTGTTGAGAAAATATCAGAATTTCAGTTCTTATTCAAACTTTCGGATCTTAGATTTCTTCAAGGTATTCCTATCCAGGATTTTTCTGAAGGATGTGTTTATCAACTGATTATTTAAGAAGAAATTAATAACATCTATATAAAAATCAAATCATTTTTAATTTATTTTTATTGTTTTGTAATTGTATATCACTTAACTGTCATTTTTTCTACCTTAATTTTTTTCTACTCAGCTCCTCCACTCTCTTCCTGAACCAAGAGCTCTCGTGTGTGTGTGTGTGTGTGTGTGTGTGTGTGTGTGTGTGTGTGTGTGTGTGTATGTATGTGTGTGTTTAAACAGCAGACATATATTTCTCAGTTCTGGAGGCTGAGAAACCTAAGATCAAGATGCTGGCAGATTTAGTTCCCAAGGGCTCTCTTTCTGGCACAGATGGCCACCTTCTCACTGTGTCCTCACATGGCAGAGAAAGAAAGAGAGAGAGAGATACAGAGAGAGAGATTGAGAGAGAGAGAGAAAAACACACACACTCCGGTGTCTCTTTTCTAATAAGGGACACAAATCCCATCCCTGGGCCCCACCCTCATAATCTCATCTAAACCTAATCACTTCCCAAAGGTTCTACCTCCAACCACCATCACATTGGGGATTAGGGCTTCAAAATATGAGTTTTGGGTGGACACAAACATTCAGTTCAACAGCTCTTTAATTCATTCCAGTGCCTACACCTTTATCATTTTCCTTAGGCCTTTAATGCAAGATGGCAGTAACCATTTTAAAAAAAATTAATAAAAATGCACAATACATAAAACAGTTTTTCTTTATTAGCACTAAAATAATTTGGGAATGCTGAAGGATAATAAAAGACTGGTTTGTGAATTATTTAAGATATCTCTATTTAAACATATGAATGTATTCTTTAAGCATATTTATGTTCCTTACGTATTTGTTTCAAGGAAAATCCAAAAATATTCATTCAATATTTTTATAACGTAGCTTTGGAACATTTAATATTTTTATGGGGCTGTACTGCTTAGGGACTAAAAGGGATATAGCAAAACTGCAAAATATGACCCTTGCCATTTGAAATGTGCAATATAAATGGAGATAATACACAAGCAGACACATTCACTCACATAAGCTGCAGGAACTATGACTTTTTGTCACTACTTCCTAACTTGATGCCCAACAAATAGTAAATACTCAGTAATGATTTTGAATTGAGTAAATACATAAAAGTCACAAAAGAGTGGGGTTAACTGTGTGGGCTCTAAAAAGAAAGAAAAAGGAAAATGTTAACTATATCAATTAAAGCCACAAAATGCTACATGGAGAAGGTGAAACACTCAATTTTAAAGGCAGATAGTTTTTGTCTAGGTGCAAAAAGGCAAAATGCATTTCAAGTGAAAAGTGCTTCAGAATCCTGGGCGATGGCAAAGTGTTTCTATCCCGATTATATCAGTCAATGAAGTTTTACCCCACCCCAAATAATTATTTAAAGGTGAGGAGCCATTGGAATATTTTATGATAAAGAATTATATATTGTAAAGACCAAGAATAGTGACTGATTTAAAAGATTGTTGGCAATGCTCATCTTATCATGAGACTAACAGCCTTGTTGTTTTGGACTTTATTGTTTTCGTGGAGAAGGAAGGAAAGAAGGAAGAGAGGAAGAAAAAGTTATTCTTAAAGTTTATGAAATCTTGTTTCTAGTGATTTTAGTCACAAGTGTGGTATCTGAATGGAAAAATAAATTATATTTAGAGATGTTTTAGAACTGTCAAAAAAAGATATAAGCTACATTGTGAAGCAGATGTTATAATTCTGTATTTTGTGATGGTGATGAAATCACTATTCTCCCTTCAAAATGGAACATTTCAAAAAATGTTTATTGGGGGAATTTCTGTGAGGCACTATCCTGTACAGAAATCAAAATAGTTAAGTCAAAGTTTCTGTGCCTACACTTTCTCTACTGACCAGCTGACCCACGTGCTTTTTTTTTTAAATAAATGTTGTGCTTATATCTAAGATACAGAATTGTTTCCTCAAGTTTTTCTAAAATGACCCATATGACATTTTAGTACAATACAAATGATATAACCCCATAGAAAGCCAGTCAGAGCCACAAAGGAGAGTCACGTTTTCTGTTACATACTCTTTTTTTGAAGTAGGAAGCGTGATTGGCATCATATGCTATGATCCATATGATACGTATTCCTCCAGAGACATGTTCAACAATAGCTAGAAAGTAAATATCTAAAGAAAACTATGTACAAATATCTTAGTTGGTCCTTTCCTCAATGTAAACATGAAAGTATTGCTGCTTAAAAAGAAGAATTTTTATGTTGTGTAAAGTTGGTACCATATGAGAGTAAAATATAGTGCCCATAAAAACTCAGTAATTATCCTTATCTCAATTTCCTCCAGCAGTCCTGAAAAATAATATTGCTTGAGATAATCCATGTCACAATCACAGCAGGATATCTAGGTGCTCACTTTTCACTTTCTCTGTCATAGCAGAACATTAATAATATAAGATAAATAATTCTTAAATGTTGATAGGCCTCTAATGTAAGTCAGGTATAGATGAAGCTTACTCTCTTCTCATTCACAACAAAAGCACTTTAAATCTCCCATGAGAAAAAATTGCAAATAATTTATGTAGATATTTCATCCTTAAGTAGAGGACATAACTCCCTACTCTAAGTGTGGACTGTGCATAGTGACTTTCATGCAGAAAGGACAGTATTGAGAAGGAAAAAGATGTAGTAACTTTATAGTAGAGAAACTGGCAAGTTATCTTTGCCAGGTAATTAACGTTTTTATCAACAGTACCCTTGACATGATGGAATCAGAGTGGCACTTTCCCTCTGTGGTCTTTCTCTCAAAAACATACACTCTAACTGTGAGAAAAAAAAACATTAGTAAATTCCCAAGTGAGGGACAATCTGCAAAATACCTGACTAATACCCTTCAAAACTGTCAAGGTCATTAAAAACAAAGAACACCTGGCAAACTGTCACAATCAAGATGAGCCTAAGGAGATGTGACTAACGAATGTAATGTGCTAACCAGGATTGTATCCTGAAATAGAAAAAGGACATTTGTGAAAAACTGAGGAAATCTGAATATAGTATAGAGTTCAGTGAAAGATTTTGCATCAGTATTTGCTCATTACTTGTGACAGATACACCATATTACTAAGATGTTAATAATAGGGGAAGCTGAGTGTGTGGTATATGAGAATTCTTGTACTCTCTTTGCAATAATTTTTGTATGTCTACCTAAGACTGTTGTAAAATTAAAAGTTTATTTTAAAATTAGGTATAGTTTATCTTAAGCCCATACTAATTATGACAAAAGACCTGGAGACAGGCATATGAGGGATGTGTTCTTTGAGTATCCAAAGATTAGGTTACTTGGGAATATATTCTGCTTAAGGAATCATCAGTATATTCAAATGAGAATCTCAGGATAAGATTCACAATTTGGGAGTAATAATTAAATCAGAAGTAAAGATTAGAGTTATAGAATTTGAAATATTGAGAATAGAAAAGAATTAGGGATAAATGAGATAATAAAGAAGTTCAATGAGCAAAGAAAAGAGAATGAATGACATAGTCTGGGAATTGCACTCATTGGGCCAGCAGAAGAAAGAAGAGAGACTGAAGAATTTCAGAAAAGAAGGAAAGAAAGGCATACTAGAATACTATACAGGCACAGAAGTAAAGACAGGAAGAATGCTAATCAGGATCACGAGCTGAGTAATCAAGGAGTTATGTTAAGGATCATGAAAAGCTGGTAACTTGAAAGTCATTGCTATGTTCAAAAGACTGGCAGAGAGGACACTTGATGCAAAGGGCTGAAAAGTGAAGAGAAAATAGGAAAGATTAGGCAGTAATTTAGTGAAGTGGTGTCTTAGTTAGGACCACTATAAAAACAACAACAACAAAAACAAAAACACTACATCCTGGGGTGGGGGAAGAGGGAATTTGGCAGGCTTAAACAACAAACATTTATTTCTTATGATTCTAGAAGCTGGGAGGTCTAAGTTCAAGGTGCCAGTTGATTCTGTGTAAGGTGAAGGCCCTCTTCCTGGTTTACAGATAGGCCCTTTCTTGCTGTATTCTCACATGAAGAAGAGAGATCTATCTCATGTTTCTTTTTCTCTTTATAAAGGCATTAACTCCATCTTGAGGGTCCCACCTTCATAACCTAACCTAACCCTAATTAGCCCCCAAAGGCCTCACTTCCAAATCCCATTATGTAGGGTATTAAATCTTCAAAATTTGAATTTTACAGGTACACATTCAGTCCGTAGGACATTGTGAGAGTTTTGTCAATAGTAACTTGAATTTTTCTATGGGCACTATACCACGGACCAGATGCATCAATGTCACCTGGAAGCCTGATACAAATGTGGAAATTCAGACCCATCTTATACATATGTAGTCAGGATCTGCATTTTAGCAAGAACCCCTCCTGATCCGAATGCACTTTAAAGTCTGAGAAACATTGGATTATATTATTATTTCAAGAATTTGGCAATATCAAGATGGGGGAAAATAATAGTTTAAGTAAGAAATGCACTTTAAGATTTTTTTTTTTTTACTGGAAGAAAGGGCACATGAGTATATATGTAGATGAGAAGAAGCAGAAACAAGTGAGGAAGCAGAGACATAAAGAAATGAATACTGGTCATAAAATAAGGCTCATGATATTGCTCATCATAACTGTCCATTTCCATCTTTATTCATCTTATCACAACCTGTGGCTTTGCCATTTACAGTAACTGAAAGTGGGGATTCTGAGGGAAAGGGGGGATCCACCAAATCTTTTGACATAGGTCATCCAGGATCTATCAATTCCCTGTAGCTTTGGTTTCCCTTCCACTCTCCTAAAAATGAGAACACTGAACAAGAATCTGTATAAGGAATTAAGGTTCAATAAAAAAGTTTTCTGACTTTGATGGCACTTAGTTCGCATTAACTAAAGAAGCATAAAAAAGACAGCTATTCTGTTTGAACTCTCCTTATAGAATGTACTTTAACGACTGACTTTCCCAATTAATTGTAATCTTTTATGAGTCCCCCAAGAGACGCACAGAGCTGTCCTAACCTGCTAATTAGGAGGCCAGCAATGTACTGCTAGGCTTTTTGGAGTACATTCCCTGAGGAAGTGTTAGTACCAAGTGTTTCTCTTGGGATGGTCTGTAAATAATTTTTAATGAACAAGATATTATTCTTAATGATCTTCTGGAGACTTGACAAGCACTAAGATACTTCAAGAAAAAGCACATTTCCATCAATAGCCATTGATATGCCATTGGCTTGACTTAGAAAAAGGAGCAAGGATCTTTGCATCAACAATTGAGAAACCAAAGTTATCAGCTTAATTCCATGGCTGTGCCCTTTTATTTTCTTTAAGATACAATGTTCTCATCTGTAAAATGGGAAAATGAAACTAACATGAATTAGCAAATTGGAAACTCTGGAATTAGATGTGGCCCACATGGGTATTTGCTATTATTTGCATGTTTATGTCTAGTGTAGTACACAGGCCAGTTTAGTTGGCCATATAAGATTTGCTTTGTAAGCTCTATAGCACTGTTTAAATATAAGGCCTTATTATTAGCACTGTTGCTAATCTGCTCAAAATAAACTAATAACAGTCAGCTCCAG
Source organism: Gorilla gorilla gorilla (assembly GCF_029281585.2). NCBI lineage: Eukaryota > Metazoa > Chordata > Mammalia > Primates > Hominidae > Gorilla > Gorilla gorilla. The sequence goes on from NC_086017.1 coordinate 178,206,869, forward strand.
GAAATTTATTCTAGAAGCAAACTCATTGTGTGGAATCAGTAATATTGTCCCTATATTTTCAGCAGAGTTTAAAAAGAAACACTTGAGCCAAAAAAAGAGTCAGAAGCTCCCTCTACAACATAACTTATATACACTGTGATTTTGAGTATTCAAAATTGAATATATATATACATATATGTATATATGAATAAGGAAATAAGTTTAGATTGTGCTACCCCCCAAAAAATGTTCATCACCAGAATAGTGAAAAAGATAAAATGACCCAAATCTTTAGCATAAGAGAATCAGTTTGGTAAATTAAGTCTCTCCCACAAAATGAATTTTTATGTAGCCCTTGAAGTTATATTTATAAAGAAAACTTCATGACATAAGCAAAGAAAAAATAAGATTAAAAATTGTAATTTGTGCTATGTGATTTCAACTTGTTAAAATAATAATTCAGAAGAAGCTAATTCAGAAGAAGCTGGTACAAAATATGCCAAGCTTTTAAAACCTTTGTATCCTTACCTTTAAAGTGTTATAACAACATATTTCTCAGGGCTGCTGAGAGAACCAAATGAACCAGAAAGCCAATACAGTACAGAGGATGTATCCTCAGAGCCCTAACAGGAAACAGATGGCACACTCAAATTGGACAATCAGAGACAATTTGATAAAGGAACTATTTACCAAAGTGTGGCAAGGGTATAGAAAAGCATAAAAGAAAGAGTAATGCAGGACTAATAAAAATTGGGGTATGATTATCTACCCTGGATATGAAGGGGCAGTTAGCTAATCCCAGAAGCAGAGAGCTCTGTGTGAAAAGGATTGTTCACAGAAAGCTCTGATCTTCTGTCCAGAATGGAAGTCAGGCTATAGCAACCCAGCAGAAAGGAAGTCAGGGGTGTAAAGACTCCAGTAATACTCTCTCCCTTTTTTCCATATAAGTCTGCCTATCAGAGTAGAAAGTAGGATGGAGAATGGTGGAAGGAGGCCTGGTGGGATCAATGAGTTATTCCACCCAGTTGATCTCCTTTGTCCTTTTGCTTTCACTCTTGTCCTTCCACTAGAAAACATGTATCCATAACACAGGGATCATACTAAGTTCTATCAGGTAATTTATCTGTAGATGAGATCCAAACTGAAAGTTAAGGTGTATGAAAGCTCATAAATGGTTATATTGAAAAAAAATGAACAAAAAAGGCAATTTCATATTTGAAATACGTGTCCATCCCTGGAATAAAGGAAGGGTTCCAATATAATCAACGTGCAAACAGTTGTTTGGGGAAGATAAAAAAGCTTGACAAACAAGCGATAATGAGATTTGAGGGAGGGAAAAATGTGAAATACCTTGACTCTCCCAACAGAGTTGGCATGGCACGGCTAAGTCAGTTGCCTAAGGCCACAGGTCCTGTTACACAGCTCTATCCACTTGGCACTCCCAGTTTTCAGATTCCAATAACCGTTCTTTTTTCTTATTTCTTCAGCCCCAGTGATGACATGAACCATCTCTTGTGAGTTTTCAAATGCCCTGTGCAGATGACATTAAATAGACTTTTAATCAAACTCTTCTCAAATTACCTAATTTGAGTTTAACATCTGATTATCTGTTACAGTGCTAACTGATAGAATAATTGAAACCATCACTGGCCTCAGGAAAGAGTGTCAAAATGCAATTCTGGGATTGAGTTGCTTGTATGTTCAAGGAGTGAAGGGATATTCTTTCTGGTAGAAAGAAATGAATAATGAATAATCCATGGCAGGTGGTAGTATGATAATAATTCAAATTACCACTAGTGGCGGCTTTATGTCTTGGTCTGCTTAGGCTGCCATAATAAAATACCACAAGCTGGGTGGTTTAAACAACAGAAATTAATTTTCTTACAGTTCTTGAGGCTTGGAAGTCCAAGACCAAGATGCCAGCATGGTCAGTTTCTGGTGAAGCTCTCTTCCTGGTTTGCAGATGGCCACCTTCTCACTGCGTGCTCACATGACCTTTCCTTGATGGTATGCACAGGAGAGAGAACTCTGGTTTCTCTTCCTCTTCTTACAACGACATTAGACCTATGGATTAAGGACTTTATGGCCTCATTTAACTTTACTCACTGCCTCACAGGATCTATCTGTAAACACAGTCACAGGCCCTATCCTCCAATACAGTTAGGACTTCAATATATGAAACAGGGGTGGTGGGGGAGCACATTCAATCCGTAACTTTTGGAATGAAGTGCAGAGTGAATGCAAGAAGTAATGAGATCAAATATCTGTGGCACTGAGTTGCTACTGCAACAAAAATAACTAAAATATTGATTACAAAGATGCCAATGATGATGTCATGATCTAATTTTTGAACTCCTGGAAAATGTATAAGAGGTAACAGAGAACTTGAGATGTCCGACTGTCCAACAGAGAATGAAAGTGGACAATTGGAAAGGTTCTTCAGGAGCTTTGAAAAGCCCTTTATTTCCTATAGTTGGGAAGCTGACATGGCTGAGAACCAAGCCCAATGCCTGATACAATGGTTAGAGTTGCAATGTCAATTAAATGTTCAATTCAACCAGCTAAGGGCACTGGCAGGAAATAAATGAGATGCTAAGACATGAATCCCACATGATTCATCCCATGATGCTTCCCACATGAATACAAACATGTGGGAAGTCATAGATAAGACATAAAAGTCTGAAATTTTAAATCATCTTGAAATTTAATCATCTTGAAATTTAAATCATCTTTAAATCATCTTGAAGCTCCCTTGTGAATGAACATAGATATACTACCCTCACTTGGTGATGAAGTCAGCATTTTCTGAAGTAAAAAATCACTCAATGTTTGCATTTAACACAGTTGACCCAAGGCCTCCAGAGCCATAATGGAAATCAGATTCGTAAATAGCCCAGAAACAGAAGTACAAAGCTTGACCCCAGAAGAGATAACCTATGTAAGAAAAAAATGTGAGACTTCATGAATCTGTATAGGCAGGAGTATACAGTGTGTGGGGGGGGCATTGGATGCTAAAAGTGGTAGCTGCCCAAGCAAGAAAAAATAAAAAGCTTGCTAAGAGTGGGATTACCCAAGGGTCAGGATTTAATGTGTTAAAAGTCTACAAGGTTAGCTAACTGAAGCCTTGGCTCAATGGTGGCCTATAGTTTATGAGATTGAAATGTCAGAACTTTGGTGCATACCATAATCTTTCAATTTAAAGTTTTGTCCACAAACCAGTAGGATCACCTGAGAGCTTCTTGAAAAGGCAGAATCCTTGGCCCCAAACTCAATCTATTGTCACAATCGGCATTCAAACAACATCCCCATTTGATTTGTATGAAACTTTAAATTCAAAAACACTGCAGGTAGATAAAATAATCCAAAATTTCCACCTGAGCAAACTGTTCAGCTAACCTGACGCTGTTAGACCATTTTTCATCTTTCTCTTGCATTTCTGTAGAGAGATGTTTTGTGAGTAGAGGGACTTACTGCTCTTTCTTTTTTCTGGACTATATTTTTATTTTTCCACAAATGTTTGTATAGTGAACACCCTCAGAAAATAGATGTAGTATTTCCTCTGGAGCAAAAGTCAGAGACACTCACTATCCAGTATAATAATGTTAATGTCTCCTATGGAGCAAAAGGCAGTCAGTTTTGCTGCCATAAATGATTTTGTTTCTCAAACTCAAAAATGATTTGGATTCCCTAAGCTCTTACACCTCAAACCACTGCATAAGCAGATATCATCTATTCCTCTTCATATCACCAGGGGACTGGAACAAGAAAATGCTGATATGTTGACTACTGATATTGTTGAGAGAAATAAAGATTTTTGTGTCTGACACAGGCGTCTCTTGTTTTCTGCCAGCATCCACAGGTAGGCTAACTTACCTTGGAAGTACAATAAAATCTCAGATCCTTTACATTTCTTGGTAGTTATATTAAAAAGGATGTGAAGCTGACAAATACATGGCTACCTGGAAGAGAAAAATAAGGGACCTTCAAGACAACAAATGGGATTTGAGGCAAGCCCACGTGAACTGGTAATGAATATGTTGATCAAACCGTATGACCAAACAGGCCAAATATAATCTTCCAATTTATTCCTTGTTAAAGAGGAAGAATTGGAGAGACAGTTGTAGGTCAAGTACAAGTAAATGGGTTCAATGAAAGACAGCTGCCAAATTGGAGTCCCAAATGTGTTAACTCTCCTGCAGGTGGCAGTACTCACCAATAGGGTAGGGGGCCTCAAGATTTGTAACTGCATGGCAGAAGTTCCTAACTCTGGTCAGCTACAGTTACAGAAAATCACACCTACACTTAGTATGCAAGGAGGCAAATCTGTGACTATTGGTTGAAACCAGGTGAATTATGAGAACTTTGATTGATTTTCTAGGGAGATGAGAGAGTGGAGAATGTAATGTCTGAATAAAGAAGGCAACAGCTAGGCCATTTTAGGGTTCAGTCACTAATGCAGTCTATCATGCTAATTTCAATCCATTTGAAGAAGACAGTAAAAGTTTTAGGAGACTTTTTCAATGGATATTGACTGTTCTAAGGAAGTTTTGGCTCTCAGATTTACAAGAGAAGAACCCTCATAGTAAACCATAGATTAGGCATTGAATAGTATTTGAACTTTTATTGCCCCAGATTGGCTTAATAAGGGATGAAAATAAGTCACTAGAGAATGAGAAACCAACTCAAAGAAATCTAGAGAAATGTTTGCTGTCAGTCCCACTGCCCTGGAAAACTTCCCTTGCTCTTATGCTAAGAGCAGGCAATAATCTAAGAGATATTCTCACAACAATAGGGGAAAAAAAATGCACCAGTATAAAGTAGGTTGCGTTAAAAAAAAAAGAAAAGAATAAAACCACTGTGCGAGTGAAGTCCAAGTCAGCCAAAAGGTACAAGCCCTGGAATCCTCTCTATGAAGCAGTGCGGCTCTGGCTGCTGAGTCAAAGGGTCCTCAAAACTTAGTAAAATGTTTCCCAAAGTTACAATGACCTTGCTGCTTTATATACAGAGGTAAAAATAATAAAAATGTTTGCAATTTGTTTGGTTGAAACATAAGCAGCCACAGCACTCCTTGAAATTGAATGAAAATGGGCCCTGCTTCCTAACAAGAGCTCCCCTCTCCCTCTTTCCTGCTCTATCCCAAGAAAGATGATTAAAAGGGAGAGGCTGAAGTCTTCCTCTCCCAGGAGAAACCAGGGCTGTAAGGACTCATTACCATATGCTTGAAGACTTTGGTAAAGGGAGGAATTCAAACTTAACTTTCTGTCACAATAAGTTTGGAGGTGCTCAGATTTTCATGATCTTTATCATAATCTTGACATTTTGGCTTTGGATTCATTCCGATCTTTAACAATTTGTTTGATCTTGCATAAGATGTTAAACTTTTCTTGTATATTGAAAACATTAGCAGTACTTATTTTATTATAATCTTGTGAATATTAAATGTGGTAATATGCGTGAAGATTGTATAATCTGGCAAACAATATAGGCTGTTCTTGATAACTATTAGCTACTATTATCATGTATATGAAATGTACGGTGGGTATAACATCACAACAATTTTGCCATTGATAAGTTATGGTAGAACATGTCTCGTACCATTGCTATAGTAAAAATGCAATGTTTAATATAAATTATTAATATATTAAAAATTGGAAGAAATATTGAACTCTAAAAATTTAGTCAAGACATTTTGTCTTCTTAAGTCTACTACTAAAAATAAACTTAAAATAGGTGGCCATTAAAATTATGTATATTGATAAAGAAAGATGATTATGAAGTAGTTTAGGAGGAAAAATGCACATTGCACATTTGCAATCATAATATGATTATATTTATATAAATATATAGGTATACAGAGAAGGAGTGAGAGATTGTACATATCTGCATCTACATGTAGAAAATAGTCTAGACCCTTTTCAAAACATGCAGCCAACAATCATATGAAAAAAGGTTCAACAACACCGATTATTAGAGAAATGCGAATCAAAACCACAATGAGATATCTCACAGCAGTCAGAATGGTTATTATTAAAAAGGCAAAAAAATAACAGATGCTGGTGAGGTTGTGGAGAAAAGGAACACTTACACGCTGTTGGTGGGAGTGTAAATTAGTTCAACCATTTCGGAAGACAGTGTGGCAATTCCTCAAAGATGTAAAGACGGAATCACCATTTGATCCAGCAATCCCATTACTAGGCATGAAGCCAAATGAGTGTAAATTGTTCTGTTATAAAGATATATGCATGCTCATATTCATTGCAGCACTATTCACAATAGCAAAGACATGGAATCAACTCAAATGCCCGTCAGTGGTAGATTGGACAAAGAAAATGTATGACATATACACCATGGAATGCTATGAAACCTTTAAAAGAAATGAGATTATGTCCTTTGCAAGGACATGGATGGAGCTAGAAGCCATTATCCTCAGCAAACTAACACAGGAACAGAAAACCAAATACCACATGTTCTCGCTTATAAGTAGGATCCAAATGGTCAGAACACATGGACACATAGAGGGGAACAACACACACTAGGGCCTATCAGAGGGTGGGGGGTGAGAGAAGGGAGAGAATCAAGAAAAATTACTAATGGAGACTAGACTTATAACCTGGGTTACCAAGTAATCTGTCCAAAAAAAAAACACAAACAAACAAAACCATGACACAAGTTTACCTATGTAACAAAAATAAAAGTTTTTTTAAAAAGAAAATCATCTAGAAAAATACACTGTAAATTTTAATTATGTCTATCTCTGGGGATTAAATTAAGAAATATTTGTACTTTGTTTGATATATTTCTGTACTCTTTAAATACATTGAAACAATTATGGTTTATATGCATAAAAACATATGATTTCTTTTGTTGTAGAATAGATACATTTTTATTTAGCACAAAACTCTGGAAATCAAAGTGAGCTGATAACTGAGCTGATATGTGCACAGTGTATTATACTTTGATATTTCTGTTGTTTAAAAAATAGTTTTTATATATAACCTACCAAAATTTTTGTAAATACAAAAAGACCCAGAAGTATTATATTCCAAGGCCTTTATTTTAATTAATCCTCAGAACACATCCTATCTGTTTGGTTGGTTCTTGTCAACAATTTTTCAGAGTTCTAGGTAAATAGAATAATAATATTGACTAACAGAAAGATCTTTATCCATGGAATGTTCTTTACAGGATGGCTCTGGCTTGGGATCCCTTATAGTCAATAAAACTAGAATCTATAGATTTATAAAGCTTAGCTTCATAAATAAAGCTTTGCTCCATGGACAATGTTACTTAAGCTGTGGCATAAAATGGAGATAACTAAAATTATCCTGCTGTGTGAGGGAATAATCTCTCGAAGACATGTCAACTCTTGGCCAGGAAGAGCATGTCCACTGCAGGAGGAAGAACTTAGGGAACTGCCTTAAATGTCGTGGACAACTGCCAATTTTCCTTCAACAAACCAATTGCCTTTAATAACAGGGAAGAATTTTGATTCATATGAGTCAGATTTAAGGATATAATATTTTGTATTAGCTCAAAAACAGAGTAAACAAAAGAAGAAAACAACAAAATTACATGCTTATTAATACATTTCTCCAAATAATAGTGATTTTAAAATGCAAAGGTTAATGAATATTTATGTAGAACTTACCATGTACCAGGTGCTTTCCCTAGGTTATTTTGCTCTACTATCTACCATGCGAGGTATATAGAAACATTCTCATTTTCAAATAAAATTAGTAAGACACAAAGAGATTTTTTTATGTGCAAACTTACCCAGCGAGTAAGTGAGGGATCTGGCATTTCAACCTAGATCCATCTCCTTACCACCTACTACTACATATGAGGAATTTAAGTCTTTGACATTCTTTCCATGGGTTGAATTCAAGAACCAGTTCACTGCTTTAGAACCTGATGTGAAATTCCAAGTGTATTAGAAAGCATTACTTTCTATATTTGCAGCCCTGAATCTATCCCCCTCTAAGCCTTATATACCCAACAAATAACTTAATTGCCTTTGGTTATATGTCCAGAGCTAGGGTCTGAGACTCAGATGAAATGATTCTCCATCTAATACAAGTTTCTTTGGATGGCACTCAGGACCCACTCTTGAAAAGTCACTTCTAATTACGCTTTGACATTTGTTTTGCTTTACAACAAAGAAATAAATAAATAAAACCCATGACTTTTAATAAAATGGATATGGGTTTTGCCCTGGGAGTAAGTCAAAATTGAAAGAAGTCATCTATAAAGCTTTTGAAAGAGTTTGAATGGAATTACTTCATCTTTTTTCATCTAAAACGAAAGCGATACTTCTGTGCTCCATAGGCAGAAATATGTATTCTTTTTTGACATATGATCCAGGGATTTTTAATGCTTCTCTAGAAAAATGAATTCTAGAGAGGCTAAGGTGATGAATAATTACAAGTAACAGAGTTCTCTTCTTTTGATGTTATTCCCAGTTACTTCTCATTTTGAATAAATAAATATTCCTGTGAAAGTAGGGCAGTTGAGGAGTAGGTGCAGGTAGAAATGTGTCATGTTATACAACCCTAGGATTCATCAGCAGGTGGGCATCATGACATGAAACCAAAACTCACAGATAAATAGATGGCATCCATCCAAAAGCAAGGTCATTTGGGCCACACGTTTATAATTACACTCACCATATATACTTCACATAAGAAAAAAGATAATTCTTTTGTTGCTCCATGATTTTCACTATTTTTCCAGCATTCACAGAGTCCCTTGGTGAAAGAAAAAAAGGTCAAAATATCACAAATGACAGAAAATTAAAGCAGAGGTGATAAAAATATATAAACTCTGGATAAAGTAGTCTAGACCCTTTAACAAGAACTGTTTCTATGACAAAAGTAATTGTTTTTGCTGAAGCTGTTGTTTTCACATGAATTAATAGTGTTAATAGTGCCAGTCATTTCATTCAGAACAAGCTAATTTGTTTACTGATATGGTTATTTTAGTGAAAAGTGGTAAGAGAAGAAGTTCCTGGTTTCATAGCTTCCTTCCCCAAGGGTATGATGGAATGCATTCACATGCTGTAAATTATTTTAGAAAGATCAAAGTAATTGACTTAATTAGCTATGATAGCATGTATGACTTGCTTTTATAAATTGAGGAAGAAAGTGTCTCTGCACTTCAGAAGCTGAGCAGAGCACTATTGGGGCAGATACACAAGTGTCTTCCCTGTAGTAATCTACCTTCTATAGTCTTTTTCGTTGTATAGATCCTTAAAGTGTGGTATTTTTCTCCAAATTGTTTTTATCACAATCCATTCTAAATTTGTGCCAAGTTGAAAAATGATGAAGAAATACACATTGCCCATACTGTCAAATTAATATAAGTAAAGTTATATAGATGTGAAGTTATATGTGTGTATACACACACACATCTATGAAGAAAGAGATAGAGAAAGAGAGAGAGAATGACTGAATCTTGTTCAGTGCTTTTCTTGGTAAATCAAAGAAAATTCGGGGACACCTAAATGGTGCTTTCTCTGAGGCAATGTTGTCAATCTCTCAACGTGCCTTTTTCTGTATTCCCTGATTTTCCTGCTGCCTCAGTTCCTATTTGGAAATAAAATTAGCTACTGCTGAATGTAAATATCAGCAACCAGATAATCAGGCTTTCCCACTGCTTTTCTGGGGACCCATCTTAGACCAGAAATGCAAGAAAAAAATTGATACACATGCTGAAATAAAGTTTCTATCTGAGTTGTCTGGTTTGAAGAGAGCAAGTGAAGAGACCACAGGGATTGAGGACAATGGGAGAAAATGATGGAATAGATATTTTATTATAGAAAGTCTGAATAATGCTATTTATTTTTTATGAAAATAAAACAATCTAGAAGCCTTCACGTTTCTAATATACTAGTCAAATTAGACTCTCCTCTCTCTTTCAACATCACTCCATTCTCCCTAAGTATTTTTGGTTGAAAATCAGGGAGTCTAAGACTGATTTATCTTTCTCCCATAGTCTATTTCTTCTTCAGTTATCACAGCCCAGTGAAGGATATAACCATTGACTCAGACAACCAAAGGATCTAGAAATTTCTAATTACCCTTTGATTCTTCTTTCTTCCTCACATGTAACATTCAGTCACCAGCTAAGTCCTGTGTCTAGTTCCTCCATGGCTCTTCATATTTCTCCTTTCATCCCCCACTGCATTATCTGTCTTTCAGCCCTTACTACTTCTCACCTGGACTAAAAGAATAGTGCCTGAACATGTATCTCTGTATCTCTGCAATCTCCCCTTCCTTTGGTTGCAAGAATAATTTTTCTAAAATCATATTCTGTTACTTTCTGTAAAATGATGTAGAAGTATTAGAACACTCTCTCCCTGAAGTACAGATTGTCTTATATGGTATGAATTATCTTCTGGGCTCTGGCTATCCTCACAGGCTCCATTGCTTGAGGGAAAATATCACTGTAAATTGGCTTATCTTTGTAGCAAACATATACTGTAAAGAAAAGTTGATTCTATATATGTGAATCTTATCCCTCTTTCATAGGTCGTATGAAACAGATTTTGAGACTGTAAGATTTTCATACAGGAGGTACTAGGGATGGAGAAACAACATGTATGAAGGATGAACTTAGCAGGAGGAGAGGTTGAATTATAATGCTATTGCAATAGAGCCTTGGCCAATCCTACAGAGAGTTTTGTCCTTCAAAAAGTCCATAATAAAGGTGAGAGGTCAAGTTTAGATCCCCCTACATGGGCCAGTCATTGGAATATTGGCTGCCCTGGGGAGAGTCATGGCCTGGTTAAAGCAGTTTTCTTCCAACAAAGGCAATTCATGGAAAATAATTCGGCTTTAAGTCATCAGCTGTCGATACTCCCAACAGCTAAAAAATGAGTCCCTAGGTCCCAAAGTGGCACCTGGGTGGATCTTCCCAGTGATTACAATTTTTACCAGAATGTCTTTATTTCAGCAGTCATTGTTATTTAAACTTATTCCTAACAGGACATTAATAAGAGCCAAATTCTAAATTAAAAAAATAAGGATACATGATAAAGATGATTATCCTAAAGCTTTATATAGCTTGACAATGATTTCCAAAATAAACATTAAGAAAATAAAAGTGTAAATTGAAGAAACAATATATTCATGTTCAGCTGTGTTGACCTCTGGATGTAGCTTGTTAAATAGGTAAATTATTTCCTAATTTCCTCTTTTGGTAGGATTTCTATAAGTGTAGAATAAAAACTTAGACTTTCAAAAGGTACTTGAGAAATTGGAACATCTTCATTCTTTGGTCAATCTCATTACTATCACACAACCCTGTTATTGTGCCCCACAAGATATTTTCTGACTTAGTTAATGTTACTTTTAAGTTACAAAAATTAGCCTGGGCAATACACTGAGACCTCTTCTCTAGAAAAAATAAACAAAAATCAGCTGTGTGTCGTGGCATGCACCTGTGATACTAGCTACTTGGGAAACTGAAGTGGGAGGATCACTTGAACCCAGGGTGTTGAGGCTGCAGTAAGCTCTAACTGTGCCACCATACTCCAGCCTGGGCAACAGGGCAAGACTCGGTCCAATAATAATAATAATAATTAAAATAAATAAATTACAGAAATTGATCAATATTTTAAAGGTAATTTTTATTTTCTGTGCTGAAGTATTGGCTGAAAATTTACAAATAAATATGACATATTGATAGTTATTAACTATTAAAATAATTAATACTATATTATTATTATACCCATTGAAGTAAATGCAATTAGAATTTAGGTAGATTTATTTACCATTCATATAACTTAAACCAGGCAGACTTACAAAGAATGCAGAGAATTGTCCCTAGATGACTGTGCAAAAGACAGTGTGAATGAGGGAAGCCCCCTCACACACACACCATGCTCTTACTAAGAGGAAATGCATAGTTAGTCCCCAGTACTACAAGTGACATAAGAAGTAAAGACTCTGCTTAGAGTCTCTATATAAAGACTGTTACTAATGAAAATGAGTGCTATAAAACTGCAGCAAAGGAATTTCAGAAAGCAGAATTTGTGCAGATTTTCTGACGCTCTGTCGTCAGAGCTGACATGATATTCCCTAATTTTTTAAAATAAGGGCAAAAAAATACTTTAAAAAATTTTCAACCTATTCTAACACTCACAGTCAAACATACCTTTTTACCACAATATTTAACTTATATTTGTCCATCCCTCATTAGCCTATATTTCCATCCTTTTATTCTCTGCTGACTTCTTCCTCACAGTGTAAAAATACCGTAAAATCCTTCCCAGATAAAGAAGCCTTCCTTATTCTTTTGTCTCTACGTGCCTTTCTTAACCAAGATCTTCAAAAGAGTAGTCCACAATTGATAGACTCGCTTGTTCTCTTCCTATTCACTCATTACATTATTAAAATCAGGATCTCATTCCACGTACTTAGTATAGCCATTCAGACAAAAGTCACCAGTGACAACCTAACTTGTAAATCCAATGAGCTTTTCTACACGTTCATCTTATTTTACTTCCCTAGGGAATTCAACACTGTGAATGTACATATGAACACACTTATTCACATCCATGCACACATAAAATATGTGTTTTTGAAAGAATATATAACAATGAAACTTTTAAATTAAATGTAATGTTTGAGTAATGAGCATGTTTTACTTTTGTAATTAAAAAAAATTTTAAAGCACCCCAAACAGATTTTAAACCCTGGGGAAAATGTTATAACCTCATGTTCTGCTGAGAAGACTGAGCTGTTTTATTACTGTATTTAGTTTGAGCTTGACCTCCACATCTTTCACAATTAGATCAAACTTTCAAAGAAAGCTGCACCACAGTCAGTGATGAAAAAAGAGAAAGGCACTCGATTTGATGTTATATACCCAGAAGTTCTTATTCACTCTATGGATCACTGACCAAAGGCCACAAAATTTCCAATTTGAAACCATGAATGAGAAAAAAAGTTAGCCGCTGACTGGAGCACCTTCGTCCTGATTCACAGCAGCCCCTGCCTCTCGGGTTTGATGTGCCTCAGCAATGTTATTTTGGGTTAGTTACTAGGCAACTACATCTGTGAGTCATAGGAGAGCACTCGGCAGCACCATCATCTGTGTCATCTTTCAATAGATTTCACACAATAGCTAAATACCAGTCACCTTTTCCTCACAAAGGCCCATGTCAGAAATCAGGACGGGAACCTGGGCTGCATAGGATGGTTTTATACTGTAGGACTCATAATCAGCTTCCATGTAATTTCAGAAATAAACACCATTACAATTTTTTAAATAAATGGCTTACTAAAAGGGAGTCAACAAAAAGGAGTATAAAGTAAAAATAAGTATCATTCCCTAAGGTGGGATGGTCAATAAATAAGACACCTCTGGAAGATTTATTATCTCTCTCAAGTCTCCTCCAGGTTACAGCTCGAGAAATCCATTACTGTTTTCAGTGTACTAAAATAGACAGCTAGATTCTTCTCTTCTCAGTGTTCAGGACAACATACCCTATAATCTGGTGGAGACAAAAGCCTTCTCTCTATTACTTTTAAGCAGACTCAATTATTCTTTTGGCTAAAAATTTTGTTCCATCCCAAAATATAAAAGTTACTAGAGACTAGGGTGTGCACCTGAGATGAAGCAGGTGGATAATGAAGGAAATAAATACAGGTTCTTCACAAGCAAATATTCAACTACACACTGAACTCTTCCAATCAATATCCCTCATATACCTGAATATCAACATTTCAAAGTTTACCTAACTCTGCTCCTCTTTCCAGAACACTTTTTTGTTCACTGAGGGTATCTGCCACCATCTAACCACTCAGGCTGAAAATAGCCCTGATCTCCTCCCTCTCCCTTCATCAGGGCCAGCTTCATGGGCATGTAACTTATGCACTCACACAAGACTCCATTCACTGAAGGACCTTATACTTCATTAAATACTTAATAATTTATAAACAATGTGTACTGTGTTTTCATTTTGCAAGAGACCCCAAAATTATGTAGCCTGCTCTGCCTTACATTTTTTATGTCAAATTAGCCACTAATTCTGTCCATTCTAACCTAAAAACCTATCGATACTGTATCTCACTTCCATGGTTTAGGCCTTCAGCCTCCTACTAATGAAACCCGATTTTGGAAAGGATTTTAAGGAATGTGTCTCATTGGCAGTAAACAGGGTCATGAGTAGGAGTTAGTAGAGAACAGTGGTGAAAGAATATTCCAGGCAGCAGCAACAGCAGTGGACCATTCTGAAGTGGGAAAGAGGATGGTAGGTGGATAGAGCAAGGTGTGGAAATCCTGGATGCCCTCCCTTTATTCTTGCTCCACTTCTCTGAGTCTGCCCCTACATGTTATCCAAGCCTAGGACTTCTGGTTATTATTTCTCACACCTGGCCCAGTGCACATTTGGATCTAACATGAGATTTTATTACTGTTGTTTTTAATCTGTTGCACTGTCTCTTAGAAACAGTTCATCACGTATCCTCAGGATCTCTCTGTCTAAACACTTTACTGTTAGGCCTACCTTATCCTCTATAGTAGAGGCAGGAGGTTGGACAGTCTCATTTCTTAGCACTTTTATACACATTCTCTGTAATATGATCCAACCACAACAACCTATGTGTCTCTGTACCTTTGACCAGGGTGCTCTCTTGGCCTGTAACTCCTTACCTACTCAATTACCCAGAGGTAAAGCCAGCACATTTCCAGCAATCTTTTCAGATAAATTTTATCACCATTTCTTGGAAAGGCTGAAGCTGTGGCTAGTATCATCGTCTTCTTCCTCATCTTAATGTGGCTGCTTTGCTTGTTTCTACTGTAGAACCAGTCACACGTGTTGGATGTTTAAGGGAAGGAAAGAAAAGAGAGAAGGGGCCGGGCGTGGTGGCTCATGCCTGTAATTCCGTCACTTTGGGAGGCCGAGGCGGGCAGATCATGAGATCAAGAGACAGAGACCATCCTGGCCAACATGGTGAAATCCCGTCTGTACTAAAAATACAGAAATTAGCCGGACGTGGTGGCGCACGCCTGTAGTCCCAGCTACTCGGAGGGGCTGAGGCAGGAGAATCACTTGAACCAGGGAAGTGGAGGTTTCAGTGAGCCGAGATTGTGCCACTGCACTCCAGCCTGGCAACAGAGCAAGACTATGCCTCAAAAATAAATAAATAAATAAATAAATAAATAAATAAATAAATAAATAAATAAATAAAATAAGAGAAGGATGAAACAAGAGTTCTGGACTCGTCAGGAAAAAGTCTATAAATTAGCAAGTGAGGGCATTTGAAACAAAAACACGAAAGTCACCGAAGACGGCTCACCTACTTCTTAATTTTCTCTACATTTTTTTCCCCTCTGGAAATCACTAGGGTCTCCCTAAATGGGTTCGTGCCAGTTTGAACTGTGCCAGCTTTCTCAAGACAGCAGCCTGAATGCTTTCCTTTCAGCCCTATGAGAGGTAATAAACCAGAAGTCAGTGAGCTCAGCTACCCTAGCCTCCTGTATTCCTATATGCTCTCTGCAAGCATAAAGGAAGTCTCAGTATTATCCCTTCCTTTCCCACTGGAAGCGGTGCATTTGGCATTTATGCTAGTTCACTGATTCTAAAGGGTCAGGATGAGAAAGCCACGACTTCCTCCAATTACCCAGAACAGCTGAACTCAGCAGACACTGGAAGACTCCCTCCACAAACTCTTTTCCAAGCAGCTGCTGTAATCTAGCCATCTATTTATGTACAAAAGACTAAGTTATTTTCAGAAAAACAAAAACAATACAGGTTACACATGAAAGATCTCTCTATTCCTTACCCCTTCCAAGTAAACTAATTCCAACTAGATAAGCTGCTCTGGAATTAGGAATTCAGATGTACGATCAAATAACATCAAAATAACATGTTATAAATTTACTCACTAAGCCAATACATGAATACTTTTATTTCTAATCATATTGAAATGCAAAAGAAAAATAATTTCACATTATTTTTGCATTTATTTCATAATTTAATATATATGAGAATGTTCATAAAATTCCAAAAAATAATATTGGGAAGAAAAGACAGGGTAATTACTTCTCCCTATTTAATTTTTACTCTGAATTTATAAATATAAAATATTAATACATCTGGCATGTTAACATTCAATGTCAGTAACAACATTACCAGACTTCTGTTATGTTGGTGTTCTTTTAATTTCTAATTCTCTTTCAAATTATTTTTATTTTATTATCTCTACTCAGTTTAAATTTTTGATTTTCATTTCCTGTTTTCAATTTGTTTCTTCTGCCAGACTTTATTATTATAAAATTTATAAACCATGGCATTCTGTGGCTGATAAGTAAGTACAGCCAGCAGCCAGTTTTATTTTTCAGAAATGAAGAAATACACTTATTACAAAAAAAAGACCTTAATCATACTTTCCTTTATTTTTATGGTCATACCACTTTTGACAATGCAAAGGGTGTTAAAGTGCAACTGCAGTATGATATACCATTAATGATTTAATATTATAAATGTATTCCAAAGAAACAGAAATACATTCATCAAGCGTAACTGCTTTTGAAATTTCCTTGACATTTAACATGTGCTAGTGTTAGGAGATCTTTGGGGTGTCACCTTTCAGCCCGGAAACCTGTGGCCGGTGGCGCCTTTCCTCGAGTTTTGCTCCAAACCACTAGGCTCATTCTGCCCACTGGGCCTGGCAGGCTGTGCTCAACTCACCTTACCTGCCTGGATCCCACACCTCCAAGGGAGATTGCAAGTCAGGCTTTGAGCGGCAAAGGGTTGTGAGCCAGCATGGGGTCAGGTCACTGCAGTCAGACAAGCCGGCTGCTGCTATGGGGCAGGCAGCTCCAGGGGCTAGCATGGGCACTGACTCTCTGAAAGGCTGCAGCTGGACCAGGCCCACCACAAGCAGCTTCCCTGGCTGGCACCGGGGAATGCAGTGACACCTGGTAACTTGGAGATGTCAGGAACTGCAGGGTCCCAAAGAGGGAGTCACATCCCTGGCTGGGGGAGCTCCCAGGTCTAGGCTTCCTGAAGGGCCACAGTTCTTTTCTCCTCTTCACCTGCAATGTGATGAGCAAGGGGCATGTTTCAGCCCTGTTTGTGTTTCAGCTGTCTTAGCCTGGCGGCAGGGCCCACGTTCTTGTCCTGCGACCAGGAAGAATGAGGTACACAGACAAGTGGGAGGTGAGCAAGATGAAGCGGAGCTTTATTGAGTGATAGAAGAGCTCAGAGGAAACCTGCAGGGGGTAGCTCCTTTCTGCAGCCAGGGTGAGCTGATGAGCGTTCAGCTCCTAGCAGAGAGGGTAAGTCCTCTCTGCTAGACAAATCGTCCTGACAAGTGTTCAGCTATCAGCAGAGAGAGTGGCTCCTCTCTGCAGCTTGTCCTCCCCACATCTTCAACTATCAGTGGAGAGGGCAGCTCCTCTCTATAGCTGGTCATTGGTTGTCTGTTCTGCTCTAGCTGAGCTAGGGACTTTTATGGGTCTCATAAAGGAGGAAGTGCTTGTCGATTGGTCCATGGGCGGCCATGGGCGGTGGAAAAGGCACTTGGTTTCCACTTGGTCTGTAGGACTGTCAGCACAGACCCCTGCCTTCAGGCCCTCCCTGGTCTGAAGATGAGGACTCACTGGGGACTGTCCTCTTCCACCCAAGAGCCTGTCTGTCTCCTGCCATCGCCCATGGCGCCCAGGCTGCTTGCACCAATGGGCACCTGCAAGTCAGCACCCCCATTGTCTTCCCCGCCATCCTTATTGGAGCCCAGAGTCTGGAGGGGGGCTGAGGTGGCAGAATGCTAGTGTGTCAGCACTGCCCGGAGTTTGCACACACCCCGCCGGGCTGTGTCAGCCCCGAGCTCAGCCCTAACCCTGTTTGGAGATCGGAGTGGGCATCGGGAGCGGGGAGAGGCCAGATGGTGGGAGCAGACATCCTTGATCCTGCAGGGGAAGAGGGAACTTTCCCAGGCTCCCAAGAGTGCAGAGTGCAGAGACCCCTGGGAGTCCCAGCCATGCTTCCTTGCAGCAGCAAGAGCAACGACGCTGCAAGCTCCCTCCATGGCCTCCGTGCTCAGGGGCAGCCCAGGGCTCCCCTTTGCCCAGCTCGTGGACCTGTCAGTAGCGGGGGCGCCTCTGGGAGTGAATCGTGAACCCTGGCCTGGCTGTCAGGAGTGTCAGACTCAGCGATCAGCCTGATGCAGTGCGGACCCCAGGGACGGGGTCCCAGGTGCCCTGCGCAAAGCCTCCTCCGAAGGCAAAGCAACTCAGTGCCCTTGGTGGGGTGAGCGCGGTGGCCGCGCCACTGGCCAGGTCCCCGGAGCCGGCACCACTC
This sequence comes from Gorilla gorilla gorilla, assembly GCF_029281585.2. Taxonomy (NCBI): domain Eukaryota; kingdom Metazoa; phylum Chordata; class Mammalia; order Primates; family Hominidae; genus Gorilla; species Gorilla gorilla. The sequence goes on from NC_086017.1 coordinate 178,225,155, forward strand.
CCACTTCCCGCCCCGGGCCCTCAAAGCATAGACCCAGCTCTGCGACCTGGGCCTCTCTTTGTCCGACCACACTCCCCGGCTGGCGGGCAGTCTGCCCGGCCCCATGGCAGCGGCTCCCAGGGCTCCCGCTTGTCCCTGGATCCCACCAGCTCCATGGAGTGCAGCACTGCCCCTGGCCCAGCTGTGCCTCCTCCCCGCACCCTCCCTGTTGCGGTGGTGGGTGATAGTAGTGACGTGGATTCAGGGTCCGGAGCAATGAAGGCTCCCGGCCTGGGAGCAGGCTCCAGCCTGCTGCGGAAGGATGGACAGCTGCACAGTTGGCCACCCTCAGGGACGTGGAACACAGGGGACCCACCGCTGCCACTGCCACTCCCACAACCCCTCCTGCCACCACCGCCCGTGCCTCCCAGCCACTGCCATCACTAGTAACTTCTGTGAAGACAATGTGCACACTAGTTTTAATGGCATCATTAACTCAGGATGATTGAAATAAGCCCCACACCATGCTCAGCATCTAAAAGTGTATGCCTTGTACTAACTCCTGTCCTTACGCATGTGGGGCAGCATAACGTCTATATTATCTAAATTCTCCTAAAATTAATAACTCAGTTAATGATAGTTTAAATTATTTATAGAAAACTAACTCTCATATAGATAATTTGCAAAGTTAGATTTAAAGAACTGAGATGTAAAATTTTATCTTTTTTTCTACTTTGTACTTTCATGAAGAAAAATGACTTCAGTATCACTGCACTAATTTCCTTATTGCTAGTGTTCTTTAAAGCTCATCCACAGTGCCCCAAACTCCAAAGCGTACTCATTTCCCCCCCATTTTTTTTTTACAAACAGTATGCTTTACTTAATTCTAAAGTATAAAGAAATAAAGTGATGGTAGTACTAAAAAATATAGCAATAATAATGTTAATAAGATAGCAGTTAACATTTATATAGAATTAAGTATGTGCCAGACATTGATCTAATCCTTTTACAGGTATTAACACATTCACTTGGCACCATAGATAACTTATAGAGTTTCCTGGTCAAATTTCACTCTTTGAGAAACAATTAAAAACTCACTACAGAAGGTCTGCTATTTCTTCCACAGTCTCACCACAAAAATCAATGCATGCAATCAAGATTTCAAATGGTTCTGCAGTTTTACAAGTATTGCTTATCACCTTGCACCTGTTAGAATGCCCATTCTCAACAACAAGCCAAAAGATAACAAGTATTGACGAGGATGAGGAAAAAAGGAAACCCTTGCACACTATTAATGGGAATGTAAATTAGTACAACCATTATGGAAAGAAGTATGGAGGTTTTCAAAAAATTTAAAGTAGAACTAACATATGACCCAGCAATCCAACTACTGGCTATGCATCCAAAGAAATGAAATCAGTATATAGAGAGATACCAGCACTCCCATGGTCATTGTCGCATTATTCATAGTAGACAAATATGAAAATGACTCATAGTTATTGCCACATTATTCACAATAGACAAATATGAAAGCAACCTAAGTGTCTACCAACAGATGAATGAATAGCAGTGCATATACACAATGGAATACTATTCCATCACAATAAGAGAAGAAAATCCTCTTATTTATGACAGCATGAATGAACCTGGAGGATATCATGTTAAGTGAAATAAGCCAGGCACAGAAAGACAAATACCACACGATTTCGCTTATATGTGGAATCTAAAAAAGTTGATCTTTTAGAAGTAGAGAAGAGAATGGCAATTATCAGGGGCTGGAAATTGTTGGGAGGGTGGGGATGTTGGGAAGATATTGGTCAAAGAATATAAAATTTCAGTTAGATAGAAGGAATGAGTTCAATATATCTTTTATACAACGTAGTGACTATAGTTAATAATATATTGTATTCTTGAAAAATGCTAAGAGAATGGATATAAAGTATTCTCACCACAGAAATGATAAATATGTGAGGTAATACATATGTTAATTAGCTAGATCTTATCATTGCAAAATGTATATATACTGTAAGACATCATACTGTACATGGTAAATACATATAATTTTATCTGTCAATTTTTTTTAAATGAAAGGTATCTCTCTGTGGCCAAAATAGAGCTATTTCTCAGCAGACATGGCTAACTCTACTCAGTATTACCCTCATCCGCACTATGCACCACACCCCATGCAGACACGGTTCTCCTGAGAACATTTACTTTCACTAGGACAGTTACCTCTCAGATACCTCTGCCCCTGTGTTGGAACTGAGGGCTCCCTTAGAACATTAGCAGTGGGATGTTACATGAGACTACATGAACTGCCAGAATTCGTATGTTGAATTTGTGTCTAATTATATCTACACATATATTATTCTGGACATAGGGTTTATTTTATGAAAGGTTAAGAAATATTACACAGTATAGCGGCAAAATGGGTAAAATTTTCTTCTCCTGCCTTCATTATACTCCCTTAGCAGAAACCCAAAGTACGGTAGCTTGTACCCCAATATTTTACAGGGTATTGATACAAAAAAGTCTTTTTTCGTTTCTATGTATATTTTCCCTCCTTCCTGCAAATCATAAATATTAGCTTAGGTAGCACTTAGATGACAGTCAAATTTGAGAAACAAAAGCTTTGCTCTTCTCCTAGAAGCTCCTCCTTCTGCAGCTGAAAGTTTCTTTATTTGGCCAGATTTGTAGATTTATTACCTCTCCCCTTAGGGTTAATTATTTCTCAGGAAGTTTCCAAGTCCTTTGGAAAACATCATCCCAGAGGAACTAACTCTTCAGTTCATAGTATATGATCACACATCTTCAGCCAAGAGGTAGCTGTGAATTAGGTCTCAGTTAATTTCATTGTATCCAAATATTTATGACTCATTATTATAAGAATGGTTTTCTCAAAGCCAGTTAGAATCTATGACTACAAAGTAAGCGTTATTTAATTTGACATTTAACCACTCTCCCTGGCATAAACTATGGTGCTCACCAAACATGCCTTCTGCTCCCCATTATTTCCTTGTTCTCTTGCATTTAAGCTCAGCCATTCAATTACTTCTGGACAATGCCTATGAGTAGAAGCAAAGGCATAGAGGAGTTATGCACAACCTTCTAGATTCTCGTTACCTGCCATTAATTGAAGTACCATGGTACAGGTAAAAGATAGTAGAATTTGCATCAGAATAGAAACCTGATTTGTAGCATTTGCTGATTTCCATGGTGTAAATAATCCCAACATGTCCGATGTCAAGCTATTCATGTGAAATTACAAAATGGAGAGGTGAGATGATCCACAAAGAACTGGTTCTCATCAACCACTATACACCATCTCTAGCACACCACTGTAAGCTCCAAAAGAAGAGGACATACCTATAATTTACAGATAGAGGCAGAAAATATTGCCTTGTGTAATTGAAGTACATAATATTCAATGTATGCTTGGTTGAGCTTGGACATCTACATATGTAACACTATCAAAGGAATTAAGATTGTATGAAAATGTGTTACATTTAGATAGGGAATCTATCAAGGAGGAGTTTTATAAATTCATTTAAGGATGACAGGTAATCCCACATCCTGCCAAGGTAATCAGTATAAACTCAGATTCAACCAACATTTTACTGAATGAACATTATGCTCCAAGAAGAATGTTAGTTATTTTTACATATGTTGCCCCATTTCACCGCAAACTCCTTTATCTTAGTTCTATTTTGCAGATGAGAAAAATGAAGCATATGTAACTAGCAAGAAATGAAAGTTTGAATCCTAGCACTCTGACTTCAAGCTCAACGTGATGATTCTTGATCATATGGCATAGTCTCCAAAATAAATAAATAAAAGTAACTAGAAGAAATAAAGCTTCATTCTGCTCAAGAATCTCATAACTTCCTGAAGATAAACATGGCCAAAGAGGTGAGAGGTCACAAAAAGGTAATTAAATATTTGAGGTATTTTATTTCTTTCTCTAAATTCAGTGAAGTCAGTGAATATTTCAGAAGCTACTACATGCTGCATGAGGAAGTTGACTCTCAATAAACAATATTCATTTTTAATTATAGATATCTCTAGCTTGAAGAATGATTTTTCCAGTCATTGCAGTTTAATAGAAACATCTCTTTTAAAAATACAAATTTGTTCCATGTTCATTCTAAACTCATGGGATGCTAATCATACTGCCCAACAGAAAGGAGATTTCCTTAGCAAATATCAAATATAGGTAATATTGCCAGATATATGTCCCATTACAATCTAATAATCTGCCAGTCTATTTATACAACATCTTATCTCTTTAAGATGTTTCTGTTGTATACATAATCCAAAAAGTGATAATATCTAGAATACTTTAACAAAATAGATTTTCTGATGTTGGAAAATTTGGAAGCCAGTTCCTAGAATTACTCTGGCCCACCAAAGGTCTCTTTTTTCCTATACATCCCATTAGCAGTAACTAAAGTTTAACAATAGTTAACTATAAAGACATGCTAAAAGTTAATTTAAATTTAATTAAGTTAATTTATTTTTAAGTTAAACATAGCCAATTCACAGAATTAAATTGACAACTGAATTAAATTTTCTGGAAGAATAGCTGATTTTATTCACCCCTGGCATGAGAGACATTTTCACAATGTCTACCAAGAGCATCATTTTACAATTTGCAGAAGTGCCCTGAATTAGTTTCATTTTCAAATGCAAACAGATGAAGTTTTCCTATTCCTCAAACTCTTTTTAGCTTCAGCACGCCAAATAGAAAATTAGTCTCACCTATAGGCAAGAAGACAGAATGAACAGTGGAAAGTTCATTAAATTGTTCTTTTTTAAAGTTCTTCAAGGTAAAGATTATATAAGCCTGCCTGAAAGTAGGAAGACTTGATATTAAGTTGAAACTGAATTTAACAAAAGAGTGTAAAAATCCCTTTGCCATCTATTCAGAGTTTATATCAGATGTTGCTTTTGAATTCTCTCTTCCAAAATTTTTTCAGGCTTTAAGGACTCCAACCTACAATCCCTTTGAAAAGATTACTGTTGTAACCAAATACTTTATTTTTGAATGGTCACTTACTCTCTGTCTATATGCTTCCATTAGGGACTTCCCTGGGTTGAAAAACAACTCACCTAGAACAAAACTGATATTCAACCTCTTAGATCCCTGATCAAATACATCTTAACATCTCTCTATCTTGAGCAGAAGGTTTTACTCTTTAAATAACTTAATAATAGCAAATGCCATCAGAGCAACAATTCTGCTATTGTCAAGCTACCCTAAGAGGGTATATATGAATGAGAACATAATCTAATTTCCAAACAGAGTTGAAGGCTTGAGATTATTAAAAATACAAGCATTAACAATCAGGAGGTTTTTTTTATTTTTAGTCTCGATATTGGCATCATTTATTCCTTGCGCTTATCTAATGTATTCATCTCTCTAAGACTCAGTTCCCTGATATATAAAATAAGAAGGTTGAATTGAAATTTCTTTCATACCTGAAATGCTAGCAGTTAAAAAAATGATAAAGGGGAAACAAATTATCTATCTAGGAGTGAATTAGACCAAAGAATTCTAATCCATTTGTTAACTGAGAAAGAACACCAGCTACCAACCTACTCCTCAACCATGCACGCTTCATGAATATATTTCATTCACTCTCACCAAACCCACAGTAACCCTCACATTCAGTAGAAAGGACCAATACGTGGACAAATCACTATACTGTAGAGGGAAATCTCATGTACTAACCAAACTAGTTCATCATAATCATAAATATAATAAACAAATATAGATCACTGGACATTTGAAGAGACTCAGTATCATGTTATAAAAATACTAGGATGAGCAAACAAAATTCATGACACTGAAGGAAACAAGGCTAATTTAGAAGTAGAGGAAATTTTCATAAATTCTAGTTTAATAATTTTAAAGATGTTACAGAAAATAGTCTATTAATGAAAACATAAACTTTTAAAAAGAATGTTATATAACAGAAGTAATTTATTAAAACAGAGAAAGAAGCATTTTCTCCTTCTCATTTACCTCCCTGCCCTACCCAATAATTCCTTTCCACCTGGTTTTGAATATTTGATAAAAGTGTCTTAAATCCCTTACTGGATAGCAATCTCCTGTTGGTATGTTTTGTTAAACATCCTTTTCACTCATCTATAACCTCCAATTCCAGCAACTGGAAAAAGTTTAATCTATAATAGGAAATATTTATTGAATAATAATTAAATAATTTAAGGAAAAATTTTAGAGCCAAAAAGACACAAGTGTTCAGACCTATTAAGCCTACCCATTATCAAACACAGTAAATGCTGGGCCAGAAAAAATTACACAAGGAAATATTTTTGTTAAGATTCATAGTTTATAATTCAAAATATAAAAAGGTATTTTAATAATTAATAAATTATTGGCTATATCATGAACAACATTCAGAATGATATATAAAATCAATTTGTCACTAAGAACTTATTTCAAAAAAATTATTAGGCATATGTGAGGGCATTTTCAGGCATGCAATATAATTATAAAATTTCCTGTAACAATAAATTGCTCAAATATATATTCCAGAATGAAGAACAAGAAACCCATATATAGACATGATGTGAGATACAAAAATAGTGGCAATATGACATCAAAGATATGTATAAAGTTTTATTTCTTTGATTTTTTTCTGATCAACAGGTTCTGTTGGAACAATACTTAGACTATTATTTTAAATAAAAATAATAACACAAGAATATTTTATCCATCTAGTCATCCTACTAGAGTGAAAAATATGTATATAATCATAACATTGCAAGTAATATGTTGAAGTTTTCTATTTTCAGAATTTCTTTACACATGAAGGACATAATAATTCATTCAAATTATAGAACAGAATGTCATGTCTACAGCTTTGACCAACTAAAAAATAATAACATAACAAGTTAGAATAGGAAGCAGAAGAGGTAAAAAGGATGGTAGATGTGTTTGTTACTTTATGTTTCAAAATAGGAGTCAATAAGGACTATCTAAATTAGACAAATCAAGAAATAAAGATTTAGAAAAATTTGGTAAACAACCTCAAAAAAACTAAAACTAGAAATATATACATGAAGAATCATGCTCATGGATAGGAAGAATCAGTATCATGAAAATGCTATCCCCATCAAGCTACCATTGACCTTCTTCACAGAATTAGAAAAAAATACTTTACATTTCATATGGAACCAAAAAATAGCCTGTATAACAAAGAAAATCCTAAGCAAAAAGAACAAAGCTGGAGGCATCACACTACCTGACTTCAAACTATACTACAAGGCTACAGTAACCAAAACAGCAGGGGACTGGTAGCAAAACAGATATATACACCAATGGAACAGAACAGAGGCCTCAAAAATAATGCCACACATCTACAACCATTTGATCTTTGACAAACCTGACACAAACAAACAATGGAGAAAGGATTCCCTATTTAATAAGTGGTGTTGGGAAAACAGGCTAGCCATATGCAGAAAAATGAAACTGAAGCCCTTCCCTACACATTATACAAAAATTAACTCAAGATGCATTAAAGACTTAAACGTAAGACCTACAACCATAAAAACCCTAGAAGAAAACCTAGGCAATACCATTTAGGATATAGGCATGGGCAAAGACTTCATGACTAAAACACCAAAAGCAATGGCAACAAAAGCCAAAATTGACAAATGGGATCTAATCAAACTAAAGAGTTTCTGCACAGCAAAAGAAACTCATTAGAGTGAACAGGCAACCTACAGAATGGGAGAAAAATCTTGCAATCTATCTGACATAGGGCTAATATCCAGAATCCACAAGGAACTTAAACAAATTTATAAGAAAGAAACAAACAACCTCATCAAAAAGTGGGCGTGGAATATGAACAGACACCTCTCAAAAGAAGACATTTATGCAGCCAATAAACATATGAAAAAAAGCTCATCATCGTTGGTCATTAGAGAAATTCAAATTAAAACCACAATGAGGTACCATCTCACTCCAGTTAGAATGGCGATCATTAAAAAGTCAGGAAACAAGAGATACTGGAGAGGATGTGGAGAAATAGGAAAGCTTTTACACTGTTGGTGAGAGTGTAAATTAGGTCAACCATTGTGGAAGATAGTGTGGCGATTCCTCAGGGACCTAGAACCAGAAATACCATTTGACCCAGCAATCTCATTACTGGGTATATACCCAAAGGATTATAAATCATTCTCCTATAAAGACACATCCATACGTATGTTTATTGCAGCACTATTCACAGTACCAAAGACTTGGAACCAACCCAAATGCCCATCAATGGTAGACTGGATAATGACAATGTGGCACATATACACCATGGAATACTATGCAGCCATAAAAAAGGATGAGTTCATGTTCTTTGCAGGGACATAGATGGGGCTGGAAACCATCATTCTCAGCAAACTAACACAGGAACAGAAAACCAAACATCTCATGTTCTCATTCATAAGTGGGATTTGAACAATGAGAACACAAGGACAGAGCGAGGGGAACATCACAAACTGGTGCTTGTCGGAGGGTGGGGGACTATGGGAGGGATAGCATTAAGAGAAATACCTAATGTAGATGATAGGTTGATGGGTGCATCAAACCACCATGACACGCGTATACCTATGTAACAAAATGGTATCCCAGAACTTAAAGTATAATTTAAAAATAAATGAATAAATAAACAAATAAAAAATAATCATGTACTCAAGAAGAGTATGGCATATAATAGAAAGATACCAAATTTCTCATATTTCATGGTGAAGAGTCAATAGATGAGATCAAAGTTGATCAAAGTGCATGTATATTATCAAATTAATGATAATCACTAGAAGCACTCAGTTCAGAAATTCTTGAAAATAGTTGTGTCTGAAAACTTGGGAGAGGAATTATGAATGGGAAAGTGGGGAGTACGATCACTCTTATTTACCCACTTTTAAACTGTTTGGTATTTCTTTAACATTATTTCACAGTATATTTTGAGTAAATGAATATCCATGATAGGATAAGTCTAACATGATTTTGATAATATTAATAGCTTCTATTAGTGAATTACTTAGAGTTTATAAAAATACTTTCAATGAATTATTTTATTCATGCCTAACAATTTTTAAGAAAGTTTTTATTATGTACAATTGAAGAAGAAATGATTGATTAGAGGGAAAAAATGGACTTGCCCAAAGTCACACAGCTATTAAGTAACATGCTGAAGCACAAACCCAGGTCTCTCCTACAGTCAACATTTTTTCTCCATTTTAATTTGAATCAGGCTAACCATCATTTGAATGAATTGTTTTATTTTAGTTGTTTTGTTTGTTTTCAAATTTGCAACATAATTTATTGTAACTCTTTCTTATTTGTGTTCCCTCAGAATCAAATTCCGGGGCAATGACTCAAGTACAAGTAGTTTATTAGAAAGGAGATTCCAGAAAGCAGCAGTGCTGGTAGGGAACTGAGACAGAGAAGGAAAACAAGAAAATAAATGATGTGTTATCAAGCAAGTTATTACTGTGGAAAACTAGAGAGGATTTTTTGAGAGGCTTAGGAAAGAATGTGAAATACCCACTTAAGACTTTCTCCACCTCACGGGCAAAGGAGCTTGGGTATTTATATACTAACTTTCTTCATTCTTTGGTTTGATACCGCTTGTGAGGGAGGTTAGGTTGGAGACAAAACTTGGCCATTTTCTTTAGACCCTTCTTGCAGAACAGGTTTCAGTGACTTCAGGTGGAATTTGGGGTTGCATGCATAGACATGGTAGTGACAAGGGCATATTGGTGGGACATTGACAGGAATGGCTACAAATCCCCAACTAAACTGTAACATTCCTTATGAGCAGAATTCATACTTTGCTCTTTGTTTTTACCACCTGTTATGGAACTGACTTTGAGTAAATATATCATATTTCATTAGGTTTAGAATACCCAAGCATTGTGAACACATGACTGGTTTAGCACACAATCTCATTTTAGAAAAAACGAAGTTTTGTACATATTCTGCTGCCAAATATAAAAATTTTACTTATAGCATTGATTCCCCAAGTGCTGATTTACAGACCAGTGCTGACCTAGAAAGAATTATTTAACAATCTAGGGCAAATAAGAAAACATGATAAATTTCAAACTTTTGTGAGATGTGTAATGGTTGGATTAAAGAACTGTGATTTTAAATTATATCTATTCTGTATTTTTCATAATAAAGTTTTTTTATGAAATTATAGTGTGAATAAATTATGCTCTATTTTCCCCTTTTTATGCCTATGTGTTCCCTTTATTTTCACTTTATATCCTGGGCAATTTTGTGCAAGTGATCAGATGTTGTGATCAACTATTAATTAAAATCACACTACTTTACAATATAAAAAAATGTAAACTCACTGATCTATAAGCTACTTCTTAATAGCATTTGGCAGATTCAAATTACCCCATGAGCGATTTTCCAAACTTAAAATAGCCTTAATATAGTAGATGTGATTTAACAAGGCAAATAAATTTACCAGCACCTTTAAAAACAATAAATATCATACTTGTTTACTCATAAAGAAACAAAAAAATGAACATCTGCTTAGCTATGTTAAGATTACATGGTTAACAAAGTAATTCTGTTTACTTTGTGATTAATTATCTTTACTGCCATACCATATAAATAAAATATTTCATTTCAAACATGTTACATCTACATTTATTGAGGGAATGATTTACAAAATAAGGCATATATTTCTGTGAGGAAAAATTATCTTTATTATGTAGTCCTACTTAAAACGTTCATATGTGCAATACAAGATTAAAATAGCCATATTTTCTAAGTATAATAAAACCGTTAATGACTGTAGTTTTGTCAACATCTATCAATCTTCCTGTAGATAGTTAAATTCTTATTTAGTTTATTTTTGTTCATTAAATGATGAATAATGTTTAAATAATTTGGCTGAACAATTTTGAAAGGTGATTAGTAATAATCTGTGTAATATTTGGGAATCTGGCAGAGCCATTTCTAGGTAAGTGATGAAGCCAGGACCATCCACAGATATAGGCAGGTCACACCGTGAGGCTCTGGCCAAACACACACAGGTAGATTTAGGTTAACATAACAAACAAAAATAAATTTTGAAAGAAGAAGATCACCACAAGGTAATATATAGCTTAGGAATATGTCTTAAAAGGCAGGAAAAAAAGAAGCCCAATTTTGTGTTTGTAAAAGGACATACTCAAAATCTCCTTTTCATTTATTGTTAATATTCTTGATTTACTACTAAACATTCAGTCCAGGTTTTGTCATCTTTTAGCAACTGTTTCATAACTTGTCTAATGTGCCTTCTTTCCATATTTTCTATGTCTCTATAACTTAACCACAAGGCAGTGAGGAGAGATTTTTGTCAGGCACAGCTTTAAGGGCATATGATGACTTGGCATCACCTCTGTTTGTCTTTCAAATACCTGACAGATATCCTTTTCTTTATACCTAGTATTTGCTATGAACTCACTGGGTAACATCAATGACTGAGAACAGTCACTGAATTGTGTCTAAGCCACTTCCATATAATAATGTTAACATATAAATTGATGTGTGGTCTTATTTGTATGGGGGTGTAGAGTCCACTATTATTATTATTCTTACAGTAATTGGCAAAGTCATCTAAAAGATTTAATTATCTTTCTAATACATACCTTACTGCAAAGATTAAAAATTTAGAGCCTATTTAGTTGTAAAATAATGGATTTTTAAACCCACAAAAAAGTACTTGAATAAATAGATATTTCTTATGAATATTCTAATAAGAACTTATGCTAATAGCAATTGCTAAAGCTAAAAATGGTTGATAAGATTAATTACTTATATGCCACGAGCAACATGAGACAAAAATAGATGATTCTTCAATCTTTAATTCTCAACTATCTTATTGATATATTCTTGATGAGAAAGGAAATAAAGATTTACCTTCTAAAGTTTAGAAAATTATTTTAAGAAGAAGAAATTAAATAATTTTTAATATGTATATAAATGTATGGTTTATCTGTAACAAGTGCTATATGATCTATGAGATGCTTTCATGGAAAATAATGACTTGGCTGTAAGCCATAAACATTAAGAAGAAACAGGGGACTTTACTAGACATCAAGATTATTTATAAAGCTGAAGTAATATATAAGGTATTGTTGCAAAGATAGATAAATAGAAGAATGGAACAGAATAAAAGGGTTCAGAAACAGACTCACACTTGATACTTGGTCGATGATAAAGACAACACTTGATTGACTAGGCAGTAGCAAAGAATGACCTTTTCAAAAGACGGCATTGGGCCAAATGTATATACAATGTAATAAAAAATAAAATTGGCTTCTGCTTTTGAACATACATAAAAATTAATTCCAGGTAGATTGCCATTCTAAATATAATAGATGAAACATTAAATCTTCCTTAAGTTAGCATTTAAGAATATTTTCACAAAATGAACTGGGAGCAGGCAAGATTCTCTTTCACAAACTGGGAGCAGGCATGATTCACTTCCTTTATTATCACCATAATGGACAAAATTGAAATTATACTACATTAAATCAGAACTTTTCATGTAAATACACTATTAGAGAAAATGTGAGCCACAAAGTGGAAGAAAATATTTGCAACACATGAAATCAACAAAGGGCTTGTATCTAGCATATATATTGGAAAAACCTTCTATAAGTCAATAAGAAAAGACAGGTAATAAAATAAAATGGACAAGAGACTTGAACAGGCATTTCACAAAAGAAGATATTCAAATGACCACTCAGCACATGAAAATGCTATTGACATCACTATTCATCATGAATATGCAAAATAAAATCACAACTACATATACACCAGACTACATCTACATCAAAATGTCTAAAATTTAAAGCAGACAATGATATTCAAAGGTTGGTGTTGTGATCCCTGTCATATATTGCTTGTGAGAGGAGGAAAAGAAAACTGAATTCTTAAAACCACTATATAAAATTGTTTGGTAGGGGGTGGTTCCAAGATGGCCAAATAGGAAGAGCTCCAGTCTACAGCTCCTAGTGTGAGTGACGCAGAAGACAAGTGATTTCTGCATTTCCAACTGAAGTACCGGGTTCATCTCACTGGGGCTTGTCGGACAGTGGGTGCAGGACAGTGGGTGCAGGACAGTGGGTGCAGCCCACCGAGTGTGAGCCAAAGCAGGGCAAGGCATTGCCTTACCCGGGAAGTGTAAGGGGTCAGGGAATTCCCTTTCCTAGCCAAGGGAAGCTGTGACAGACGGCACCTGGAAATCGGGTCACTCCCACCCTAATACTGTGCTTTTCCAATGGTCTTAGCAAACTGCACACTAGGAGATTATAACCCGTGCCTGGCTCGGAGGGTCCCACGCCCACGGAGCCTCGCTCATTGCTAGCACAGCAGTCTGAGATAAAACTGCAAGGTGGCAGCCAGGCTCAAGGAAGGGGCGCCCACCATTGCTGAGGCTTGAGTAGGTAAACAAAGCAGCTGGGACGCTCGAACTGGGTGGAGCCCACTGCAGCTCAAGGAGGCCTGCCTGCCTCTGTAGACTCCACCTCTGGGGGCAGGGCATAGCTGAACAAAAGGCAGCAGAAACCTCTGCAGACTTAAATGTCCCTGTCTGACAGCCTTGAAGAGAGTAGTGCTTCTCCCAGCATGGAGTTTGGGATCTGAGAACGGACAGACTGCCTCCTCAAGTGGGTCCCTGACCCCCGAGTAGCCTAACTGGGAGGCAACCCCCAGTAGGGGCAGACTGACACCTCATATGGCCGGGTACCCCTCTGAGATGAAACTTCCAGAGGAACGATCAGGCAGTAACATTTGCTATTCAGCAATATTCGCTGTTCTGCAGCCTCCTCTGCTGATACCCAGGCAAACACGGTCTGGAGTAGACCTCCAGCAAACTCCAACAGACCTACAGCTGAGGGTCCTGACTGTTAGAAAGAAAACTAACAAACACAAAGGACATCCACTCCAAAACCCCATCTGTATGTCACCATTATCAAAGACCAAAGGTAGATAAAGCCACAAAGATGGGGAAAAACAGAGCAGAGAAGCTGAAAATTCTAAAAATCAGAGGATCTCTCCCCCTCCAAAGGAAAGCAGCTCCTCGCCAGCAACGGAACAAAGCTCAATGGAGAATGACTGACGGGTTGAGAGAAGAAGGCTTCAGATGATCAAACTTCTCCAAGCTAAAGGAAGAAGTTCAAACCCACTGCAAAGAAGCTAAAAATCTTGCATAAAGATTAGATGAGTGGCTAACTAGAATAATCAGTGCAGAGAAGTCCTGAAATGACCGGATGGAGCTGAAAACCATGGGACAAGAACTACGTGACAAATGCACAAGCTTCAGTAGCCAATTCAATCAACTGGAAGAAAGGGTATCAGTGCTTGAAGATCAGATGAATGAAATGAAGCAAGAAGAGAAGTTTAGAGTAAAAAGAGTAAAAAGAAATGACCAAAGCAAGAAATATGGGACTATGTGAAAAGGCCAAATCTACGTCTGATTGGTGTACCTGAAAGTGATGGGGAGAATGGAACCAACTTGGAAAACACTCTGCAAGATATTGTCCAGGAGAACTTCCCCAACCTAGCAAGGCAGGCCAACATTCAAATTCAGGAAATACAGAGAATGCCACAAAGATACTCCTCGAGAAGAGCAACTCCAAGATACATAATTGTCAGATTCACCAAAGTTGAAATGAAGGAAAAAATGTTAAGGGCAGCCAGAGAGAAAGGTTGGGTTACCCACAAAGGAAAGCCCATCAGACTAGCAGCAGATCTCTCGGCAGGACTCTACAAGCCAGAAGAAAGTGGGGGCCAATATTCGACATTCTTAAAGAAAAGAATTTTCAACCCAGAATTTCATATCCAGCCAATCTAAGTTTCATAGGTGAAGGAAAAATAAAATCCTTTACAGGCAAGCAAATGCTGAGAGATTTTGTCACCACCAGGCCTGCCCTAGAAGAGCTCCTAAAGGAAGCACTAAACATGGAAAGGAACAACCGATACCATCCACTGCAAAAACATGCCAAATTGTAAAGGCCATCGATGCTAGGAAGAAACTGCATCAACTAATGAGCAAAATAACCAGCTAACATCATAATGACAGGATCAAATTCACACATAACAATATTAACATTAAATGTAAATGGGCTAAATGCTCCAGTTAAAAGACACAGACTGGCAAATAGGATAAAGAGTCAAGACCCATCAGTGTGCCGTATTCAGGAGACCCATCTCATGTGCAGAGACACACATAGGCTCAAAATAAAGGGATGGAAGAAGATCTACCAAGCAAATGGAAAACAAAAAAAGGCAGGGGTTGCAATCCTAGACTCCAATAAAACAGACTTTAAACCAACAAAGATCAAAAGAGACAAAGAAGGCCATTACATAATGGTAAAGAGATCAATCGAACAAGAAGAGCTAACTATCCTAAATATATATGCACCCAATACAGGATCACCCAGATTCATAAAGCAAGTCTTTAGAGACCTACAAAGAGACTTAGACTCCCACACAATAATAATGGGAGACTTTAACACCCCACTGTCAACATTAGACAGATCAATGAGACAGAAAGTTAACAAAGATATCCAGGAATTGAACTCAGCTCTGCACCAAGTGGACCTAATAGACATCTAAAGAACTCTCCACCCTAAATCAACAGATTATACATTCTTCTCAGCACCATATTGCACTTATTCCAAAATTGACCACATAGTTGGAAGTAAAGCTCTCCTCAGCAAATATAAAAGAAGAGAAATTATAACAAACTGTCTCTCAGACCACAGTGCAATCAAACTAGAATTCAGGTTAAGAAACTCACTCCAAACCACTCAACTACATGGAAACTGAATAACCTGCTCCTGAATGACTACTGGGTACATAACGAAATGAAGGCAGAAATAAAGATGTTCTTTGAAACCAATGAGAACAAAGATACAACATACCAGAATCTCTGGGACACATTTAAAGCAGTGTGTAGAGGGAAATTTATAGCACTAAATGCCCACAAGAGAAAGCAGGAAAGATCCAAAATTGACATCCTAACATCACAATTAAAAGAACTAGAGAAGCAAGAGCAAACACATTCAAAAGCTAGCAGAAGGCAAGAAATAACTAAAATCAGAGCAGAACTGAAGGAAATAGAGACACAAAAAACCCTTCAAAAAAATCAATGAATCCAGGAGCTGGTTTTTTGAAAAGATCAACAAAATTGATAGACCGGTAGCAAGACTAATAAAGAAGAAAAGGGAGAAGAATCAAATAAACACAATAAAAAATGATAAAGGGGATATCACCACCGATCCCACAGAAATACAAACTACCATCAGAGAATACTATAAACAACTCTATGCAAATAAACTAGAAAATCTAGAAGAACTGTATAAATTCCTGGACACATGCACCCTCCCAAGATTAAACCAGGAAGAAGTTGAATCCCTGAATAGACCAATAACAGGCTCTGAAATTGAGGCAATAATTGATAGCCTACCAACGAAAAAAAATCCAGGACCAGACAGATTCACAGCCGAATTCTACCAGAGGTACAAGGAGGAGCTGGTACTATTCCTTCTGAAACTGTTCCAATCAATAGAAAAAGAGGGAATCCTTCCTGACTCATTTTATGAGGCCAGCATCATCTTGATACCAAAGCCTGGCAGAGACACACACAAAAAAGAGAATTTTAGACCAATATCCTTGATGAACATCGATGCAAAAATCCTCAATAAAATACTGGCAAACCGAATCCAGCAACACATCAAAAAGCTTATCCACCATGATCAAGTGGGCTTCATCCCTGGGATGCAAGGCTGGTTCAACATATGAAAATCAATAAACGTAATCCGGCATATAAACAGAACCAAAGAAAACAACCACATGATTGTCTCAATAGATGCAGAAAAGGCCTTTGACAAAATTCAACAGTCCTTCATACTAAAAACTCTCAATAAATTAGGTATTGATGGGATGTATCCAAAAATAATAAGAGCTATTTATGACAAACCCACAGCGAGTATCATACTGAATGGGCAAAAACTGGAAGCATTACCTTTGAAAACTGGCACAAGACAGGGATGCCCTCTCTCACCGTTCCTATTCAACATAGTGTTGGAAGTTCTGGCCAGGGCAATCAGACGGGAGAAAGAAATAAAGGGTATTCAATTAGGAAAAGAGGAAGTCAAATTGTCCCTGTTTGCAGATGACATGATTGTATATTTAGAAAACCCCATCATCTCAGCCCAAAATCTCCTTAAGCTGATAAGCAACTTCAGCAAAGTCTCAGGATACAAAATCAATGTGCAAAAATCACAAGCATTCTTATACATCAATAACAGACAAACAGAGAGCCAAATCATGAGTGAACTCCCATTCACAATTGCTTCAAAGAGAATAAAATACCTAGGAATCCAACTTACAAGGGATGTGAAGGACCTCTTCAAGGAGAACTACAAACCACTGCTCAAGGAAATAAAAGAGGATACAAACAAATGGAAGAACATTCCATGCTCATGGGTAGGAAGCATCAGTATCGTGAAAATGGCCATACTGCCCAAGGTAATTTATAGATTCAGTATCATCCCCATCAATCTACCAATGACTTTGTTCACAGAATTGGAAAAAAAAAAACTACTTTAAAGTTCATATGGAACCAAAAAAGAACCTGCATTGCCAAGTCAATCCTAAGCCAAAAGAACAAAGCTGGAGGCGTCACGCTACCTGACTTCAAACTATACTACAAGGCTACAGTAACCAAAACAGCATGGTACTGGTACCAAAACAGAGATACAGACCAATGGAACAGAACAGAGCCCTCAGAAATAATACCACACATCTACAACCATCTGATCTTTGACAAACCTGACAAAAACAAGAAATGGGGAAACGATTCCCTATTTAATAAATGGTGCTGGGAAAACTGGCTAGCCATATGTAGAAAACTGAAACTGGATCCCTTCCTTACACCTTATACAAAAATTAATTCAAGATGGATTAAAGACTTAAATGTTACACCTAAAACCATAAAAACCCTAGAAGAAAACCTAGGCAATACCATTCAGGACATAGGCATGGACAAGGACTTCATGTCTAAAACACCAAAAGCAATGGCAACAAAAGCCAAAATTGACAAATGGGATCTAATTAAACTAAAGAGCTTCCCCACAGCAAAAGAAACTATCATCAGAGTGAACAGGCAACCTACAGAATGGGAGAAAATTTTTGCAATCTACTCATCTGACAAAGGGCTAATATCCAGAATCTACAGTGAACTTAAACAAATTTACAAGAAAAAAACAAACAACCCCATCAAATTATATGAACAAAGGATATATGGGCAAAGGATATGAACAGACACTTTTCAAAAGAAGACATTTATGCAGCCAACAGATACATGAAAAAATGCTCATCATCACTGGCCATCAGGGAAATGCAAATCAAAACCACAATGAGATACCATCTCACACCAGTTAGAATGGCGATATTTAAAAAGTCACGAAACAACAGGTGCTGGAGAGGATGTGGAGAAATAGGAACACTTTTACACTGTTGATGGGACTGTAAACTAGTTCAACCATTGTGGAAGTCAGTGTGGCGATTTCTCAAGGATCTAGAACTAGAAATACATTTGACCCAGCCATCCCATTACTGGGTATACACCCAAAGGATTATAAATCATGCTGCTATAAAGACACATGCACATGTATGTTTATTGAGGCACTATTCACAATAGCAAAGACTTGGAACCAACCCAAATGTCCAACAATGATAGACTGGATTAAGAAAATGTGGCACATATATACCATGGAATACTATGCAGCCATAAAAAATGATGAGGTCATGTCCTCTGTAGGGACATGGATGAAGCTGGAAACCATCATTCTCAGCAAACTATCACAAGTAGAAAAAACCAAACACCGCATGTTCTCACTCATAGGTGGGAATTGAACAATGAGAACACTTGGACACAGGAAGGGGAACATCATACACTGGGGCCCATCATGGGGTGGGGGGAGAGGGGAGGGGGGAGGGAGGAGGGATAGTATTAGGAGATATACCTAATGTAAATGACATGTTAATGGGTGCGGCACACCAACATGGCACATGTATACATATGTAACAAACCTGCACGTTGTGCACATGTACCCTATAACTGAAAGTATAATAAAAAAAATAATGTCAAAGGGAAAAGTTAATTAAAAAAGACAAAATCTGAAAAAAAAATAAAATTGTTTGGTAATATTGACTAAAACTTAACATACACAAACCCAGGGACCAAAAATTCCATTCGAAACTACATATCCAAAATTGTGTGTGTGTTTGTGTGTGTTCATGTGTGTAACAATCCAAGTGTTCTCCAACTGAAAAACAAATTATGCCATATTCATACAGTAAAATACAACAATGAAAATATATGAACTGCTATGTGCAACCACGTGGATAAATATAATAGCCATAATGCTGAACAAAAAAGCTAGATATAAAATGCATATCTAAAGATTTCATTTATATAAAGTTATATGAAATTATAGTATTATAACTCAGGATATTTTTTCTTTTGCTTTATTTTAAGGAGGAGAGGGAAGGAGAGTTGTTAGGTAACAGTAATGTTCTTTATTTTTACTTGATTAGTGGTTACATATATGTGATTATATTATAACTCATTTAACTGTACACTTAACATTTTATGTTTTTTTATTTTGCTTTGCATGTAAACAATAAAATTCATTTAAAAAAATAGAGGCTTTGACTTTTCTGTCTCTGGTCAAAATATGGCAACAGGGACAGTATTTACCCTTCCATTTGAAATGCATGAAAACAGACAAAATAAGTGAAACAACAATTTTCAAGGCACCACACATCAGGCAATGAAGTACTATGATCCCTGAAAGAGAGCAAATAAGGTGAGCCCTATAAATGGCACAACTTACTTACTGAACAGAGCTTCCAAAAAGGGAGAATGCAGCAGATGCCCTGAGTTGAAGAGTTGAATGTGTGGGGAAACCAACATGGCTATAACTGATATCCAGAGTACCAGAGAGGAGAGAGCAACACCAAAACAGAACCACAGATATCTGTAAAGGATTACACTATAGTATTCAACAGAGTATGGAACAGAGTATAGTATTCAACAGAGTATGCAAAGAAACTAAGGCCAGAAAGAGAACCACCTGTGAAGATTGGGGTTTGGTCAGGCATGGTGGCTCACACCTGTAATCCTAGCACATTGGGAGGCCGAGGTGGGCAGATCACTTGAGGTCAGGAGTTCTAGACCAGCTTGGCCAACATGGCAAAACCCTGACTCTACTAAAAGTACAAAAAAAAATTAGCCCGGAATGGTGGTGCACACATGTAATCCCAGCTCCTCAGGAGGCCGAGGCAGGAGAATTGCTTGAACCTGGGAGGAAGAGGTTGTGGTGAGTGCAGATCCTGTCTGACACTGAACTCCAGCCTGGGCAACAAAATGAGACTCTGTCTCAAAAAAAAAGAAGAAGAAGAAGAAAATTGGGGTTAACAAGGTGGTCAAGAAGCCCCTGGGAATAGTGCCTGTTTCCACCAGTCAGAATGGAAATTCTCATGATTCATGGGATATTGCCACAGTGTTCAAGAGTCTTGCCTCAGTAGTGGGAACAGTTATCCCTAAAGTTAATGCAATTTTGGTCCTGCCTAATAAGTATTAAAATTAAGATTCAAAATAATCAAACTGTTTATAAGTAACTTAAGATAATTCAAGAACAAATCTCAAAAAAAGATTTAGGAATATAATAATACAATACCCAGGAACCAACAGGCATCCAATTAAAGATTATCAGGCATGCCAAGAAGTAGTAATGCAACCCATAATGGGGAGAACTGAATGTAATCAATTGAAACCATTCAGAACTGATCCACATGTGAGAATTAGCACACAAGGATAGTAATGAAAACAACTACTACTATAAAGACATGTTTCAACAGTTCAGTGGAGATATAAAATACATAGAAAAGACTCAAATTGTACTTAAATAGATGAGAATGACAATATCTGAGATGAAAAATATAGTGGATGGGATGGGATCAAGATATATTAGACATGGGATAAGAAGGTATTAAGGAATTGAAGACATAGCAATAGAAATTATCCAAAATGAATGGCAAAAATAAAGAGCATCAATCGCCTGTGGGAGACAACTTCAAGACTCATAAAATATGTGTAATTGGAGTACCCAAAGAGGGCAAGAATAGAGAAACAAAATATGAAAAGAAATAAAGACCTACATTTTTCCAGCTTTGACAAAACCTATAAACTCACTGATGCAAGCCGCTCAATGATCCCCCAGCACAAGAAATATGAAGAAAACTGCAAGGCATTATCAGACTCAAATTGTTCAAAACCAATGATAAAGAGAATATCTAAAAAGTAGTCATAAAAATAAGACATGTAATTTAGCAATCTCGCTGCTGAATATTTAGCCAAAAGATTTGAAATCAGTAATGTCAAAGAGATGTCAGCACTCCTATGTTGATTATAGTGTACTGTTCACAATAGCCAAGATGTGGAATCAACCTAAGTATATATCAACAGATGAATGGATAAAGACAATGTGATATGTATACACAACAGAATGCTATTCAACTTTAAAGAAATTTTTCACTGGCAAAAACATAGATGAAATTGGAGAACATTATGCCAAGTGAAATAAGCCAGGTACAGAAACACAAATACTGCATGGGAGAACAGATAAATAGGTAAAATTTAAAATACTTGAACTCAAAGAAGCGAATAGAATTGTGGTTAACACAGGCTAGGGGTGGGAGGAAATGGGGAGATGACAGTGAAAAGGGATCATTAGACAGGAGGCATAAGGGTTTATTTTTTCTTTGAGGTATATTGCACAACATGGTGAATATAGCAAACAATACTATATCATACATTTCATTTCAAAATTGATAAAATTTCATATTTTCTCACCACAAAAACGTCGCAAGTATTTGAGTGATGAATAGGTTAATTAGTTTGATTTCATTACTCAACACTGTATTTATAAATCAAAGCATTACTTTGTGTGTGTGTATATATACACAACTTAATTTATCATTTACAATTTCAAAAATTATTTTAAAACACATGCATATTCACCAAAACAAAGATAAGGATGATAGCATATTATTTCTTATAAACAATGTAAGCAAAAAGATACTGGAACAATATCTTTAAAATACCAAAAGAAAAAAAATTTCAAGCTAGAGTTATATAAGAGTAAAGATAACTTTCAGAAAACAGGGCAAAATTGACAAAGGAATTTTTTGAGGAAGTGAAGAAAATATTCTGAATAGATAATGTTTATGGTTATATCATTTTGTGACTATACTAAAATCCATTGAATTGTACACTTTAAAAGTGTGGCATTTATGGTACATGAATTGTAGTGAGTTGGTAATGACTCCCCAAAAGATATATCCAAGTCCCAACTCTTGATATTTGTGAACATGACATTATTTGGAAATAAGGCCTTTGCAGATGTAACTAAGTTAAGGGTTTCATGATGAGAGCATTCTCAATTAAGAATGTGCCCTGCATCCAAAGACTGGTGTTTTCATATGGTAAAGGAAAGAAAGATTTGAGACACTCATATGCCCAAGGTAGAAGGCCATATGAAGATGGAGGCAGAGACTAGAGTTATGGTGCAATAAGCCAACAAATGCCAAGGGATGTTCAGCAGCCAAGAGAAGCTAGGAGGGAGTCAGGAAACAGATTCTCCCTCAGAACCTAAGGAGGAAACAAACCTGTTCACAATTCATTATAAATTTCTGACATCCAAAATTGTGACAGCATAAATTCTGTTTTTTTGTTTTTGTTTTTGTTTGTTTGTTTTTTGAGATGAAGTTTCACTCTTGTTGCCCAGGCTGGAATATAATGGTATGATCTCAGCTCACTGCAACCTCCATCTCCTGGGTTCAAGGGTTCTCTTGCCTCAGCCTCCCAAGTAGCTGGGATTATGGGAGGCCGCCACCACGCCCAGCTAATTTTTTGTATTTTTAGTAGAGATGGGGTCTTACCGTATTGGCCAGGCTGGTCTCGAACTCCTGACTTCAGGTCAACTACTCATCTCAGCCTCCCAAAGTGCTGGGATTACAGGCATGAGCCAACATGCCAGGCCAATTCTGGTTGTTCTAAGCAATAGTTTGTGGTAGTTTACTACGGCAGTCCTAGGAAGCTAATATATCACTTAGATATCAATTTAAAATATTATAGTTAATAAAATTATCCAAGTAAAATAACAGTATAATGGGATTGGATTATAACATATAAAAGTAAATGTATGAGAACAATACCACAAGGTCTATAGGGGAGAAACGGAAGTATACTATTGCAAAGTTCTTGTACTGAATAGAATAGATTCTTTAAAAGTTCCATGTCCTTTCTGGAACCTCAGATTATGACCTTATTTAAAAATTGGATTATTGAAGTTTTAATTATTTAAGATAAGATGAGATCATATTAAAATAGAGTATAGCCTTAATGCTATATGATTGATGACTTTATAAGCAGAAAAGAGATACAAGGACAGACGTATTGGAAGAATGTGACATCAGAGAATGGAAGGATGCAGCTACAGAACAGGAAACAGCAAGCATCTAGGGCCATCACCAGAAGCTAGAAGGAAGCAAGGAAGGATTTAACCCAGAGTCTCAGAGGAAGCATAGCCCTACTGACAACTTGATTTTAGAATCCTAGCCCCTAGAAATGCAACAGAAGAAATTTCTATGTATTAAGACAGTTTATGGTGCTTTCGTTAGAAAGTCCCTAGGAAACGAAGTACAGTTCTTATACTAGATGTGAAACGATATATAATATCCTTCAAAGTAGACTGTGGTAAGTTAAAGATGCATTCTATAAACTTTAAACCTCCCTCGGAAAAGAAAAGCATTTGATAAAAATTTAACATTCATTCCTGTTAAAAAACCCTCAGAAAACTAAGAATGGAACAAAAACATCCTCAGTCTAATAAAGGTCATACATGATAAACCTACTGCTTCCATCATGCTCAAGGGTGAAAGATTAAAAACTTTCCCCCTAGGATCAGAGACAAGTAAAATATGCCTGCTATTACCGCTTCTATATTTTTATTCTTCAACTTCTATTTTAAGTTATTGTAATCAACATTATACTGGACAGTCTGGCCAGTGGCATAGGGCGATAAAAAAGCCTTACTTACATAATAAAGAAAGAATTGAAAATATCCTTATTCACAGACAATAAGATCATGTATGCAGAAAACTGATAAAAACTATATCAAAAAAGCTACTCAAACTAACAAGTGGGCTTAGCAACTTACCAAAGTTCATTGAGTTTCTTGGTTGTAGATACAAGATGAATATACACAGATTAGGTGCATTTCTATATACAAACATCAATTGGAAACTGAGGATCAAAAAAGAAAAAATATGTAAAATAGCACCATAATTTGAAATACTTAGGGATAAATATGAAAAAACATGTTAAAGATCTGTATACTGAAAACTACAAAATGTTGCTGAGAGAAATTTTAAAAGACCTAAGTAAATGGAGAAATATACCTCTTCATGGGGTATATATTAATATTAATATTAATAACAAATATACTCAATATTAAAGTCAATTCTTCTCAAACTGACTATAGGTTCAATATATAACAGACTTTTTATAGAAATTGACAAGCTGATTCTAAAATTCACATAAAAATTTAAAGTACCTAGAATAGTCAAAATAAATTTGGAAAAAAAAGAGAAGTTGAAGAACAATCATTACTTGATTTCAGGACTTATCAAAAGGATACAGGAATCAAGAAGTTCCAGATATTGCCATTATGAAAAACAGTATGGAGATACCTCAAAAAATTAAAGATAGAACTACCATAAGCTCCAAAAATCCAACTTACGGGTATATAGCCTAATAAAATAAAATCAATACCTTGAAGAGATATCTGCACCCACATTCACTGCAACATTATTAACAACAGCCAAGATATAGAAACAACCTAAATGTCTATTGACAGATCAGTAGCTAAGGAAAATATTATACACACGCATACATATGCACACACACATACATACACATACATACAATTAAATATTATTCTGACATAAAAAGAAGGAAGTCTTGCCAGTTGCAACAACATGGATGAACCTGAACGATCTACGTTAGGTGAAATAAGCCAGACACAAAAGGACAAGTACTATATAATGTAACTTATATTTGAAATCTTAAAAAGCAAAAGTCGGCCGGCGCGGTGGCTCACGCCTGTAATCCCAGCACTTTGGGAGGCCGGGGCGGGCGGATCACGAGGTCAGGAGATCGAGACCATACTGGCTAACACGGTGAAACCCCGTCTCTACTAAAAATACAAAAAATTAGCTGGGCGTCGTGGCGGGAGCCTGTAGTCGCAGCTGCTTGGGAGGCTGAGGCAGGAGAATGGCATGAACCTGGGAGGCGGGGCTTGCAGTGAGCCAAGATCGCGCCACTGCACTCCAGCCTGGGTGACAGAGCGAGACTCTGTCTAAAAAAAAAAAAAAAAAAAAAAAAAAAGCCAAAGTCAAACTTTCGTAGAAGCAGAGAGTATAACGGTGGTTGCCACGGGCTGGAAAGATATTGGTCAAAAGGTACAAAGTTTCAGTTAGATGGGATAAGTCTGGAGATCTACTATATAGCATGGTGACTATAGTTAATACTACTATAGTGCATGCCTGAAATTTGCTGAGAGTAGATTTTAAGTGTTCTCACACACACACGGTAACCATGTGAAGTAATGGATGTGTTAATTAACTTGATTGTGATAATCATTTCATTATATATATATTATATATATATAATATATATACTGATTTCTGAAAAAAATGAAAGTCAATTCAGTGGAGAAAGAAGAGGTTTTTTCAATAAATCATGAATTTAATATGCACATGCAAAAAATTCAATTTAATTCATACATTACACCATGTAAAAATTAACAAAATTGACCAAATCTCTAAATATGAAAATATTAAAATAAAACCATTAAATTCTTAAAAAAAGAAAGAGAAAATCATGATAAACTTGGGTTAGCTATCACAAGCATAAAATATAAAAGGAAATAATTGATAAATTTTATTTTAACAAAATTAAAAACTTTTGCTCTTCAAAAGATACTTTTAAGAGATGGAAATGACAATCCATAGAGAGAGAAACAATAATTTCAAAACAACTTTTTAAACATATATGAATAACTTTAAAAACTCAATCTTAAGAAATGACAACCTGTTTTTAAAGAATAAAAAATGTAAACGAACACCTCAGTAAAGAAGATATACTATCGGCAAATAAGCATATGAAAAAATGCTCAAAATCATTCATAATTTGGGAACTGCAAATTCAAATTATAATGAAATGTCACTACAAACCTATTAAAATGACTAATATTAAAAACACTGGCAAATATGTGGAGAAAATGAAATTCTCATACACGGCTCATGAGAATGTTACTCACCACACCTGCTTTGGAAAAGAGTTTGGCTTCTTCTCAAAAAGTTAAACCTATACCTACTTCATGAGCCAGCCATTCTCTTTTTTTTCTTTTTGGCATTTATTTACCCAAGAGAAAGAAACTATATGTCTATGCAAACTACACAAAAACTTACACACGAATTTTCATAGCAGCTTTACTTGTAAAAATTCAAACTGCAAAAAAAAAAAAAAAATGCCCAAAACAGGTAAAAGGATAAACAAACTCTAGTATATTCACATCATGGAATATATAACTCAATGATAAAAGGTAACGAACTACTAACACATACTACAAGATAAAGTTGCTAAGTGGAAAAAAAATACAAACAAGATGAATGCATACTCTAGTATGCCATTTATATGATATTCTAGAAGATGTAAACATTTATAACAATAGAAAACAGATAAGCAATTGCCTAGTTGGGAAGGGAGGAGGAAGAAGGGATTATAAGGAGCATAATGAAAACTTTAGTGGTGATCAATATGTTTACTCTCTGTTGTGGTGATGGTTTCATGGATGTACACATATGTCAAAACATTAAATTGTGTAATTTAAACATGAACACTATAATGTATGTCACTTATGCCTCAATTTTTAAAAGACTTTCTTAGTTATATCTATGTAAATCTGCATCTATATTCTCTAGGGTTGATTTGTTTATCTGGGCTATTGCCTGCTTCTTTATATGACCATATGTTCTCAGACTATATATTCAGTTGCCGAAAATAATTTCCTATTTGTAGTTGCATTCTTCTTCAACCAGTTATGAGTAGCTTCCTTCCTCAATCAGAGCTACTACTCATTCAAAATATTGTGCTCCTATCCAATACATGTACCTTAAATATTTGAATTGAGAATGTTATTGGACCCTTCAGTCTCTATTCTTGACTTCTATACCAGCTACTCTTGCCCATCAATGGGAATAAATTATTCATTCTAAGAGACAGTCTGAGTAACAGAAAGAATATCACATCAGGCAGCCAAAATTCCACATTTCCTCAACTCAATTTATTAAGTGACCATGGACAGCCCTTTAACTGCTCTGATACTCAGTTGCCTATTGGAAAAATTAGGACATCAATTTCTGTTAGAACTATTGCAGATGCAGATGATTTGTTAGGAACACTTTCAGTTTAAACAGCCACAGCACTGTATATCACCAAAATTTAAAATTGAACTTTTTAATAAGTCAAAATCATACAAACAATTATTTTAGGAATAACTTAAAATAGACATCATAATTATGTGAAGGTCCATGGAAAATGCTTTCTATTTAGGAAACCTCTTTCTTTTATTAAAAGACTACAATTTCTCATAATGTTTATTTTTGTGCTTCTTTCAGTGAAATTATATAGGAGGCATATGCATTTTAATTTTTAATTTTTGTGGAATTTACATGCATTTTTAAAATATTGACTAAGAATTTTTCCCTGGTAATATTTCTAAAAATCACTATTCTGCCAAACACACACACACACATATTTAGCAAACATTTTCAGTTGATATCCATGGACTTTATAGCTTTTTGGACAGCACAGGACCTTGGAGATCATGCTGTTTTAGGCTTCTCATTTTAATGTAGAGAAAAAGCCTGAATCCCAGAGGACTTAAATGACAAATCAGAGGCACTCTGCTATATGGCAGAATTTGGCGTGATGTCCTAATCTAGAGAGAATTCATAGAGCAATGAAAACCCCTATCTGTCCTGAAGACATGTTCAGATAAAGATATTTAATTCTCCTACCCTCTAAAACAAAAAAACTGCCTCACAGAAATGATCAAATTAGACTTGTTTCCATGGCCATATTTGACCATTCAATAGAGGTTCATATTTGAAATATATGATCTATTGTTATATCTGACCAAAAATATCCTAAATGCATCTTTTCACTGTTGTCTTTTTAAATAGTTTAAATCCCATGCATTGGTATCTATGAGAACAGGGAGATATCACCCACATCAATCCAATACAGGCAGATAATCTTTTAAACTAATACCATACCATTGTATCCAATACTTTTTCATGTATTTCCTGGAAGCTATTAGTAATTACAGTATTTTATTCTGTCATATTGAAAAAAAAGCATTTAATACAAACACTAAATTTGTTAATGTGCTGTAAAATACTAGGAATGATAGCTAGTTCGATTTTTCCAAGATATACTCATATTTCTGATTAATGACTCTAACCTGACTAGTATTTAATGTCTTATGAGATGACCAGAGATGAAGTAATCATGTATAACCATTAATTGCTCTGTTGCTTTGGAGAAATAGAAAAACTCAAGTTACTGGGATCACTGCTTCTCATAAATTTTGTTAAGCCAAAATAGTCGTGCACAAATTCAGTACCTAATGCATGGTCAATTTTTTAAAACACAAATGGCACTTACTTCTTAATCCTTTAGATATACTACTGTCCATCAAATGTTGGGTAATCCAGCAGACATTTTGTCTTTAGTTTTCTGTGCAAATGTAAATGCCACAAAGATCTCAGTATTTGCCTGAAAAGCAGAGCCTTGTCTGTTTCTGTAAAGTTCAGCAACAGAAAATCTTTTGATATAGTGAAAAAGGGGAAATAGTCTCCTCCTAAATTGCTTTGACGATATCTGCTCTATTATGCCTGATGTAATTTGTGATATTAACTGTGAGGTCCACTGCAGTGAAACAACAACAACGTTGTTGAATTATTAAGCAAACGTGCTGCATGACAACTGCATTCTGCGCCTACAGAAAGCTTGGATTGCAAAATCATCTCAAACTTAAAAATAATCAACATAATTATCTTTTCAAAAGAGTAAATAGATTTTGTTTTACTTTATTTTTTTAAGTTCAGGGGTCCATGTGCAGGTTTGTTACATAGGTAAACTCGTATCATGGGGGCTTGTTGTACATGTTTCACCACCCAGATATTAAGCCTAGTATCCATTAGTTATTTTTCCTGATCCTCTCCATCCTCCCACCCTCCAACCTCTGATAGGCCTCAGTGTGTGTTGTTCCCCTGTATGTATCCATGTGTTATTATCATTTAGCTCCCATTTATAAGTGAGAACATGTGATATTTGGTTTTCTGTTTCTGTGTTAGTTTGCTAAGAATAATGGCCTCCAGCTCTGTTCCAGTTCCTGCAAAGGACATGACCTCGTTCTTTGCAATGGCTACAGAGTATTCCATGGTATATATGTACCACAAATTCTTTACTCAGTCTATCACTGATAAGCATGTAGGTTGATTTTATGTCTTTGCTCTTGTGAATAGTGCTGCAATGAATAATGCATGCATGTATCTTAATAATAGAATAATTTATATTCCTTTGGGTATATATACCCAGTAACCCAATTGCTGGGTCAAATGATATTTCTGTCTTTAGGTCTTTGTGGAATCACCACATTGTCTTCCACAACGGTTGAACTAATTTAAACTTATACCAATAGTGTGAAAGTGTTCCTTTCTATCCACAACCTTGCCAGCATCTATTATTTTTTGACTTTTTAATAACATCCATTCTGACTATTGTGTGATGGTATCTCATTTTGATTTTGATTTGCATTTATTGCTCTAATGATCCCTGATGTTGAGCTTTTTTTCATGATTGTTGGCCGCATGTATATC
This sequence comes from Gorilla gorilla gorilla, assembly GCF_029281585.2. Classification (NCBI taxonomy): domain Eukaryota; kingdom Metazoa; phylum Chordata; class Mammalia; order Primates; family Hominidae; genus Gorilla; species Gorilla gorilla. The sequence goes on from NC_086017.1 coordinate 178,255,246, forward strand.
TTCTTTAGAAAAGTGTCTTTTTCATGCCATTTTCCCACATTTTATTGTTTTTTTTTCTTTTAAATTTGTTTGAGTTCCTTGTAAATGCTGGATATTAGACCTTTGTCAGATGCATAGTTTGCAAAACTTGTCCTCCCATTCTGTAGGTTATCTTTACAAGATTAAATATATTTTAGATTTACATAGTTTTACTAGTATACAAAAAAGATTTTGTCTTTTTGAAAAGCAATTATACCAATTTCTCAACTCAATTCCCACACTTAATTCTATAACATAGTATTCTATTTTTCTTCCACCACAGCAGAAAGACCTTTTCTCATGTCTTTTCTATTTAAAAGCTAAGATCAGTGAAAGCAGATATGTCTGGCTTAGTCACTTATGAATAAACAAGAAGACAAATGAAACCATGGAGCATGGCTAAATTGATGTTTTAGTAATATGCATTTTATTACAAAGCTAAACTAGACATAAATGTGTGTGCATGTGTGTGTATTTAATTATAAATCACACCTTCACTTTGTAGATGAGGAAATTAAAATACAAAAGCCTAGTGTGGTTAATTCTAGTTCATTCTGGTCGCCTTCTCAGTACCATTTCCATTAAGGATCTATTATGCAATCACCTCCCTAATCGTCACTAAGAACCTCAAAAAGAGGAATGAGCTTGGTTTCTTTTTTGCAGATTCAGAAATAGAAATTTGAAAGTAGTAATATATGAAGGGAACACAATCAATAAACAACAGAGAAATGAAGAACACATTTTACAGTGATAAAATGCTATTCGTTCTCCAAACACCAGCATCATTCCTACTAATTGATGGAAACTTTTTGCAGAGTTCCAGCACTGCATGAAATCCCATTATATTTGCTTTCTGTAGAACCAATATGACAATCATACCCTTTCTGCCACATATTGTTACTTAATATATTTCTTCAGAAACTGTAAGCTGCTTCAGGGTAGAAGCAATGAATTTTATTTACTGGAATATTACTCTCTCAACCCACTAGAATTTAAAACAATGCTAAGTTTGTAGTTGGCACTGAAGAAATTTTCATTGAATAAATTAATAAATGGACTGCATTGGGTTGAGCTAGGCCAAAATTAAATACAAAATACCAGAATAGATTCAGTGGAAGAAGAGCTATTAAAAATGAGAAAAAGCTATATATTTTGCTGTTATGATTCAAACAAACTAAGCTAATTAATTATAATTAGGCAGAAAAGTCTATATCTACTCCAAACTCTATTTTCCTTCCTGTTTTAATTTTTCTTTATCAATAATATATAAATAAAAGCTCTGCCTCTTGACTTCAGCAAATTTATGGGTACGTTAATTTAATCCTCCCCATATTTCTAAAATTCACACCTGCACAATTCTCACAGAAAAAAAACTTTTATACAAAGTTTCTTAAGAACTCATCTGCTTTAAGTTAAATATAAAAAAGCCCAAGGTATTAGACATAAAGTAAACTCCATCTCTATAAAAGAGCAAGACATGTTGATTTCTGCATTTCTTTGCACAGAAGAGTAATCTTGAATCAAAATACATGCGGGACCAAGGAGAATTTTTTCATCATCTCCTCCCCCCACCCCTTAAGTTACTGAATCTTATTGTAAGTCACTGGGCCTTATTTTGTTGTAGTCATAAGTCCATTTAAGAATCTATTGAAAATTATAGATTTTCTTCACAGCAAAATGCACCTACATACCCAAGTTTTGCTACAATTTGGAAGCATATTCTGATATCTCTGAAGCTCAAGTTAAGCTTCTTCCTTACTCCTTTGGAAAGCCATTCATTTGTAATTGCCAAATATGTGTGACTCAACGTGTTTCTGTCTGAGGCTGACTTGGTCTTATTTTGAAACTTTTCTTTGCTTTCCTTCCCTGTTCCTCCCTGGAAAGCCCTTCTTTAGCATTGCTTTAAGGCTGTATGTCTCTGTTCCCACTCGCCAAAATCCTTTCTTCCTTCCATCTTTACTCATGATACCACATGACCCAGGTGCATAACTTCTTATTAACTATAACAAATAAATCATTTACCTTTGAAATGTCAATCTCTTATTAACCTTCATTTCCAGATAGTTACTGGTGAATGTACGAATGCCAACTATCAAAGGTCCCTGGGTTCAGAGTCCTAAAATATCCCGTGCAGCACAGCCAGTTTCCATTGACCACCCTTAATGTTCTGAAAGGGATATATATTGAATAACAAGGGCCCAACTATAGTAGAAAACATTAGAAATGGGAGAAAGAATCAGCTGTAGATTCTCCTAATTTCAGATTTTTTTTTCAAAATGGCAGGGTTTTCTTGAAGTCACTGAGAAAAACATTCATGCCTTTATATTACTGCTTTTTCCCTGCCAGCAAAATGAATCATGAAAGAAAATTAATTGCTGCACCATCAGTGTCTAAACCCATCTGTTTTATTGCACTTATTTTACTATTGGAAAGCTCATATTTAAAAAAAGCTTATATTAAAACATAATGAAGATCTCCTGGTGTTAAAATGTTCCTGCGTTTGCTATGAAATAATTTGTCATTACTCTAAGATTAATTTGCTTAATTTCCCCAAACCTCTGCCTCTCAGATTAAAGGAAAATGATAGTTTGAGCTTTTAAAATATTATGTTTCAATTGTCTTCTATGTTAATTTTATTGATAAATAAACATGGGAATTTTCATGATGAGAAAAGAGTCTTAATTCACTTATAGAGAGAAGTGAAACTGGAACTGGTTTCAAGAAGAGGAAAATTGGCATCATCCATCTCTTTATTTAAACTGCACAGAAAAATACATGACCACTTTTGTTTTGGGACACTTAAGTTCTAGATGGATAGAATAATAACCGGAAAAAGACATTTGATATGTCCATTCAGCACTCTATGTTTCAGCTTCTTCATCTGCAAAGTGGAAATATTCGAGGATCTTCCCACTCAATGAGTAGTGTGCAGATTAGTACCTTAGGCATAACCTGAGTGCTGGGATTTCAGGTCCAGACCCTTCCAAGACTTGCAGATTCAGAATAGACCTTGATACAAGATCCACAGGAGATTTTAAGGTACATTCAAGTTTGACAAGCACTAGTCAAGACGGTTTCACCAAGACTTAAGGGAAATTATACTTGAAAAAAAAAAGGAAACCTTCCTCTGCATTTTTAAATCTTCCACCTAATTTCCTGAAGTAATTACAAACTTCGTTGTCTGCTTACAGGAAAACACATGTGATCGCTTATGAGTTCCGTTGAGAAATCAAAGACACAGTTTTACAAACAAAATTTTATGTAAAAATGTAAAGAGGAAAAAATCTGTCCACTTGTTTTTTATGACAGGAGAAGATACAAATAGATTGACTTCCCCAGAAAGATCATAAGAAAAATGTGCGCCGGGTGCGGTGGCTCACGCCTGTAATCCCAGCACCTTGGGAGGCCGAGGTGGGCGGATCACGAGGTCAGGAGATCGAGACCATCCTGGCTAACACGGTGAAACCCCGTCTCTACTAAAAATACAAAAAATTAGCCGGGCGTGGTGGTGGGCGCCTGTAGTCCCAGCTACTCGGGAGGCTGAGGCAGGAGAATGGCGTGAACCCGGGAGGCAGAGCTTGCAGTGAGCCGAGATTGCGCCACGGCCTCCAGCCTGGGCGACGGAGCGAGACTCCGTCTGAAAAAAAAAAAAAAAAAAAAAGAAAGAAAAATTTGCCTAAGAGCACAATGTTGAGAATAAGATACAGAAGCAATGAAGCAGAGCATTGACAGGTAACAAGAAAACAAGCACAGTATAGGAAGAATGTTTATTGTAATGCCTGGGAATATGCAGCACTGGCGAGAATCTCAAAATTGATTTTCCTTTCTTCTGAGGCAATAGTGACTTGAGAAGATAAACAAACAAATAAAAAGGAAGAAAATATCCACAGTCTAAGTTGGACTAAGCACCAGAAACAGCACTACTTGGCAATTGTGTTGCAAGCATAATAATATAAGGACAATGTCTTTTGAAGGAAGAAATATTTTCCTTCCACTTGCTGACTCTCTGAAATGTCTATAGGGTTATAAAAGATGTTAATAATGGACCAGATGCATCTGAATTGGTCAGAGAAAATGTCCCACTACATGTAGCTTGGAAAATTATAGTTATCTTTCTGTCAGTATTTTAAATAGAAAAATTTAGTTGAATGCTGTGGTTTGGTTACTAATTCTTTAATATAAGTGTTTTTTCTTAATTCTTTAGCTATGTACAGCCTTTGGGAGTCTGAAAAAATAATATTTCCAGAAGCAACCAAAGTGAGAGAAAAAAGCATCCTTGCCAAAGCAAAGGAAAGGGATGCCTTCTATAGGCAATATTAATTTTCTCTGTCAACAAATATGTTTGTGGTAGATGGATACAAAATACCTTGTCCCAGGATTGCATGCAGATTTTTGCTTCCTTTGCCTAAGAAGTTTGGTAAACGTGTCATATACATATATATATATATATACACATACATACACACACACACACACACATACACACACATATCAGCAATCTGAGCAAATAAAAAACCTTGGAGAAAGTTCTAATAAAAGGAAAGTACAAAAGACTATCTCTGCTACATGTAGGTCAGGCTTTTCCCAAGTAGAGACATAAGCAGCACCTCAAAAATAGCAATGAAAATGTTTAAACTACATAAGAGATGTTTTGGAAATATGGACTGTGAATGTCTAACAAGCCTCTAACATCCCCAGGGCAATTGCTTAAAAAAATCAATGCTTCATTTTCTAATAAGTTAGTAACTTTTTGGAAGTCTTTTTAAGAACTGGTACAGGTCATTTGCATAAGTAGAGGATTCTAAGCAGTACGTCTAATAGAATGAGCACCAGGGTTCTGTAAGGAGGTTGTTCTGAAGAGTGTTTAAAGGGCATAATAGTGAAAACTGCCTATGTTAGCCTCTTGGAAGAATGAAATTGGAACCATTTTACTCAAATAATTGGTATAGACCTTGGAAACCAATTATTGAAAATATATAAACATGAAACAATAATGCTTTCTTGTAAGCAGGAAATCTTCATTAAGTCTTTTGGCATTGATTACATTCACATGATTCATTTTGAACTCTTCTTAGTAATGTGAATTTAATGCATAATTTCTGTGTAATGACTTTTTTTAATTACCACATAATCACGGGTGAAAAAAGTGTCTTCCATTTGGTCCATTTTATGAGGTTAAGTAAATAAATCTATAAAATAATTTCTTCTGCTAGTTGCTTGGAAACTGTATTGTTGATATGACAACCATGGCATAATAAATCAAATCACCACTTTCTTCCATTTGCATGTAGAAGTCATATATTTTCAAAAGAAAAGAAGTCGTCTTGCTTTTCCCTATGCTACAGTGACATCTACAGAAGGGAATGAAGAAAAATTGAGAGGAAAAATCTTTCTTGCTTTCTTTTTTAAGAATAGTCTAACATAAAGTGCACTAAAACTCCCGGCTTTCAGAAATAGGTTCAATGTTTCCTATATAGAATATTTTATAAATATCTTTAAGATCTCAGAAGGCCTAATTTATAGAAGTTTATAACTTGTGCTTCCTGGAGATCTAGGTAATAACAACTTTACAGATACATTTTGTCATGATAATTCCAAAAAGAAGTAATTATTGCCTTCATGAAGTTCAGTGAATACTTGTAGTTAGAGGATCAGCGCTTGCAGTTACCTATAAATATTCATTTATCTTTCTAGCTTCTTTTAAAATGCTCCATCATACATTTTGCCACCCATTGCTGTATATTGCTATAGGTGTTTTAAAATTTTTCTACCAATAATATAATTTTAACAAGTGAGTCTTTGTCCTTGGAAGTGGAAGATAATATGAGTTTCACACTAAGCATGCCAATAGTTGTATCAGATCAATTATAAATGGACATTTTATTTCTAATTCACCAAATATCCATCTCTTCTCTGACAACAGATTGACTTGAAAGAAAAAAATCTTAATTCCCATGTTCTAGTGTCCGTAAGTTATTCCACCTGCACCTCATTAAAAAGAACAAGAATAGAAATAATCCTCCTTTTTTTGTCAGGGTCACAATCACAATGGAGACTTTTAAGAGAAAAGTGTCATTTTTAGTAGAAACTATTAAAACATCTCCCTTTCGCACAGGGCTTCAATGTGTTCCACAATGACAGATCTCAACATGACTTCTAAAAGGTAGTAAAGTTATGCAAAGCAGCATGACAGAGTTTTATATGCATGGAAGGGAATTATTCAAAGACGATGCCAGGGATACTTTCTCATTGACTGTATTTCATTTAAAAACCAAATCAAGGGGCAAGGGGATGATGCCATTATCATCATCAGCATCAGCAGCAGCAGCAGCATCATGTTATATACGGCAGGGAATGTAACTGCACGTTATGGCAGTGATTATTACTCTAAAAACAGAATAGGGTAGTGAGGAGGCTGGTAACTCTGGCATAATCAATTGAGAAATAAAAAAATTAGTTCAAGAAAACAAATTAAATTAATTCAACTGACACTTAGAAAACACCTGCTATTTACTGAACCCTGGGTTCGCTGGCAGAGGTACAAAGGAAAAAGAAAAAGGTGACATTAAACATTAAAAGATATAAAAATATTCTAAGACATGGTGATATCCTAGAGGACTCAGTGCAGATTTGTCCTAAAGAGAGAGAGAAAGAACATTTTTCCTCCACAAAAAAAAAGCATTTTTTTCTGTGCTTTGTATTTTGTATTTAGCTTTGTAGAAACACATGTAATTCTTAGGAACAGGTATGCTTCATATTGTTTTATTATTTTAAATGTATAGAATTGGTATTTCTTAGAAAGGATATTGCTTCACCAAAGCAACATCCTTGGTTTTCTGTCCCTGGCATCACACATTTTAAAAGGGCAAGATTCAATATGTCAGAGGCTCTTTCTTTTGAAGAAAATCCCTTAATTCTGCCTTCATCTAAGAGGCAATGTGCTCATTTCAGTAAGCCCTTCTGGAGTATTCTGAACAATATAGAAAGAAGTCCCACTTTGACATGGGCTCACCACTGCACATTTAGCATTGGTCACAGCAAACATCCCAATGTTTGAAAGACAGTACTAATGAAACTATTAAACAAAGCAAGAATGACAGAATGTGAATAAGTATTGAAGATGAGGATAAACACATGAGGGATCCATTTAACTATAGCATACATTAGACACTTAAAATTTCTAGAGGAATGTTAACTTCACAAAAATGACTAAGATTCTGATTCTATGATAATTGATCTACTTCACTATTCACTACAAAATTTAAAACATGTTTATAATTAACTTGTACCATTTCTTTTTCTAAGATCACTAGATATTAAATCCAAACTGTAATTCTATATCCAGGTCATGCCTGAAAAAAGGAGCTGATAAATCCTGTAGAAATTAGGAATTATCTGTGTGATTGAACTTCTTTTCCAATGACTATCCAACATAACATAGAAAATGGGCTCTAGCACATAGCTGGGAGCATAGGTGTGAGGAAGGTCTAGAACTAGGATAATTCAATAGATAAGACCCCACAGGAAATAAACAAAATCAAAATTTTAAACTTAAAAACTTTCCAAAACCTACCCATACCTGCCTTTTCCCTATTGGCTGTATAGAGACTCCTTCTTTCCTCACTTCTGTCTCTTCTTGCCTGACCTGCCAATTTTGCACCCCAGTTGATCAAGTTTTCTGACCCTTGAACTTGCTATTTCATTTCTAGTTTATGATCTTAACCTGAATCTTTGCTTCATGTTTAGATTTGCACTTCCATATGGGGAGCCCCTGGGACCTCCTTCTCTGAACTGCCACCTCTTTCATTTCTCTGATGTAAGACCCTGCATTCTGGACTTGCTCCAGTCCTGGCCAAGAACACAGTGGTAGGGCTCTGACAAGTGGCATTATCTTTCCTGAGCACTGCATAAATCAGAAATGTGAACTAATACTGGAGATCTGAGTTGTCTTCCTACCTCTGTCCCTGCACCTTATTAATTTATCTGGCAAGGTCAGCAAACCTCTCTGAATATCAGACCCTCACTTGTCACCCCCAAAAATAAATTTTACTATATTTTATACATATTCTAAGCATAAGAGAAGAGCTTTGAAAAAACACAAAAGTAAATATGAGTTAGCAACAATGGACATCACGTAGAAAGCCACTGTTGAACTCCTACAGAGTTTCTATCAGGTTTGTGGAACAGTCGTGGCCTTTGACCTCACTTAGTTATTCTTCAGTTAGACAATTTAAATACATAAGTACAATGTGATGGAGTGCAGTTATAACAAAACAATAGCATATTAAGGCATTCAGATACCGTAGCTTGGATCTGAAATTCATTCATACAGTTATCCAACAAACAGTTATTCAGTGCTGATGATCTGCCAGGAACTGTGTGCTAGGCATCTGGGATAAGCAGGTGAGCCTGACAGTCAGAGGCACTGCCTTCCTGGAGCTTGCTTTCTCGCACTGAGGAGTGGAAAACTGGCTGTGATAAAATGAACATCAGATGAATAATTTAAAGATAATCACTATGAAGGAAAATTATAAGAAGCTATAAGGCTAAAATAAGTGGACCTGATTTTGTCTGAGATAACCTACAAAGGCTTTCTAAGGAAAGTGACACTTTTGCTAAGATTTGAAAGGTGAGCAAGATTTAATTAGGTAGGGAGAGTAATTGTAGACAAGTGATTTTCCTGGCAGGGGATATTAGCCTGTACAAACACATTGAAGGAACAATAGGCCTTTGAGGAACTTAAAGAAGACTGCTGTGGCTCGAACACCAAAGGCAAAGAGCGTGTCTCATGGTAACTACATATTCCCAGTTGCGATGGCTACAAAAATGATTGAGTGATCAAAGAATCACTGTTTGTGTATAACTTGTGATTGTCTGTAGTTACTAAATGTTTTTCATATCACTCCTATTCTAAAATTTAGCTATATATAGGTCAATTTATATCACCTAAAAACTTGTCTATGAGCAAAATAATTTATTTTCTCATTATGTTATTGATTTTCAAAATCACCTTGAAGTGACTGAAGAATATTTCACCTTGTTTATCACTTTATAATAAGTTACATGTTCTCTAGTTATCAGTACTCTACACTGTCCACTTATTTCCCACAGGCTCCTTGATTTATTGAAAAGACTTACAGCATTTTAGTTAGTGAAGTAAAATTTATCTTTTTGCAGACAACTGACTCAATTATAATAGTAATGATAATTTATTGCTTACTTTGTGTTTAGAACAGTGATGTTATCTGAGTACCTTTTTCAACCCAAAACTATAATCCACATTTTCCAAGAGCCTATTTGGTGCTCTTTCCAGCACACCATCCTTCTCTCTCCATCATTAACCATCATTGAATATTCACTTAGTATTAGTACAGCTGGACTACCTACAAGACCTAGATGTCGGAGATGGGTCAGAGTGGTGGGAAAAGTTATAAAAATTATAGGGAAAGATGCAAATGTTATTGGAAGGCCAAAAGGTTTTGCAAAAGCTTCAAAACAGGATTTAGCTGAAGGCAGTTAAATTATCTTAAGAGCAAGGGTTAGATAACAAGGGAATGTAAAGGAACTTATCTAGATAAATTCATTTACTCCTGTCTCCAGAAACCAACCTTTGATCATTCATGCACAATATTGCTCTCTACTCGGGGGGTCGACAATGTTTATTACCCACAAATTGTGTTTGCTCTAAGCCTTTGTCATTAAATCTGTACTAAATAAATGCAAGCATCACCAGCTTATTGGGGCTGCACTCTCTAGGCAGCTGCTGGACTCTCTTGATGGTGGTGCGGAGCCGTGTGGTCTCCTAGCCGTGCTGTCAGGCAAAATAACCTGTGTCAGCATACTTCTTTCATCTGTCACTCAGCTAGAGTCTGCAAGACAGACTCAGCACCTAGGAATTTATTTAGCGCCTACTTGTGTGAATTTCAATTACAAAGTAGAGGCCCACAAGTATGGGGCTTATTCATGAGGGAGACTCCTTGGGGCAGGGCAGCTAGCTATTTTGTTCTGCAGTTAGCAATACCAAACAGAGATGTTCTGAGACAAATAAAACGCATCCTCTGAAAAATAAAACTGAGCTGCACTATGGCTATGAGGATCCCAGGAGACTTTCCAAGAAATATATTCTTATTGAAAAGACAAGAAAAAAAAATCATTATTGAGGACTGAATATTTATGCAGTAAATCTAACTTTCATGTGTATTTCAGACTAGGTTTGCCACAAGAATTTAGGAGAACATAAGTCAAGGTGAATGATTCCTCCAAACAACTCCCCTCTCTCTAAGGAAAACAGAACTCTGGTTACAACTGGTGACATTATTTTTAATTTTAGTTTTAGTTTTAGTTTTAGTTGACAAGTAATAATTGTATATATCTGCTATGGTTTGAATGTCCCCTCCAAAACTCATTTTTAAATTTAATTGCCATTGTATAGAGAGGTGGGAACTTTAAGAAGTGATTAAGTCATGGGGACATTGCCCTCATAAATGGATTAAGGCCATTACTGTGGGAGTAAGTTAGGTATTCCAATTGATTTAGTTATGAACAGGATAAGTTTGGCGCAAATTCTGTCTGTGTTTCACACACTCTCACCCTCTGTCACCCTTCCACATCCTGTCATGTTTTCCACCATGTTATGATGCAGGAAATAAAGGCCCTCACCAGATGTAGCCCCTAGATCTTGAACTTCCCATCCTTCAGAATCATGTGCCAAATGAAACTCTTTGCTTTATAATTTAGCCAGTCTGTTGTGTTCACTTATGACAAAAAGTAAGACAATATTTTTGGGGTATAATGTTTTGAAGTGTGTATACATTGTTGAAAGACTAAAGCTAAGCATACCATCACCTACAAAATTATCATTTTTTTTGTAATGAGATTATTTTTGCTTTATGATATAAGGCAAAGATAGGAAGAAAGTCAGTGCCTCTGATCTCTGTAACAAAAGAAAACAATATCCCACTTGACCTAGAAAGGGAGGGGCGTATTTATTTGGTAAAAAAATACGCTTTTCATTGAGTAAAAATGTATCTTATATGTATTGCACAATGGAATGTCTGAATCGTCATTTGTGCTTTAGATGTAATCATAAAATCGGAAATACAATTTCAACAAGACAGAACACCAAACATGAAGCATTTTCTGTTTCAACTATATGACACACTCTAGAAAGAAGATGAAAATGGACTATAAAATTGTCATTACACCTACAAGAAGCACTTGAAGGGAGAGAAGGTGGGTTTTTTTCTTTCTTAAAGCAGGTGATGTGCCCTAACACGGTAGATTTAACTGACAAGTAAACAATTTACTTTCCTTTTCTGTGCTAATTAACTACACGTCAACTGAAAACTAGCTATTTATTTATTTATTTGTTTGTTTATTTATTTTGGAGATGGAGTCTCGCTCTGTAGCCGAGTCTGAAGTGCAGTGGTGTGATCTCGGCTCACTGCAACCTCCGCCTCCTGGGTCCTGGTTCAAGCAATTCTCCTGACTCAGCCTCCCAAGTAGCTGGGATTAAAGGCATGCACCACCATGCCCAGCTAATTTTTGTACTTTCAGTAGAGAAGGGATTTCACCATGTTGGCCAGGCTGGTCTTTAACTCCTGACCTTGTGATCCGCCAGCCTCAGCCTCCCAAAGTGCTGGGATTACAGGTGTGAGCCACTGCACCCAGCCAAAAACTAGTTATTTTAATGAAGTTCTTCCTAAATCTCATGCTTACTGAATCACCTATATAATGACTATTCTATGATCCCATTTGCATTTTTTCAAACATACCATACTACACATACTTCTATTCATTCATTCATTCTTCAACCAATATATTAGAATAGCATTCAGTAGGCAGTAGAGACACAGTTCTCATAGAGCTTAGAATCTAGAGTAGAATTTCAAAGAGAATTCTATCTAGAGATATCAAATTAATTAAGTAATCTTGCAAATACATGTCAAATTGCATCTATGGCAAGCATTTCTAAGCATTAAAATGAAAGATTTTGAGAAAAGAGATTGGCTTTCTCAATGAGGCAAGGAGAAATCTTCAGCTTGTACAAGGGCAGAGGATGAAACATTTCTGGCAGAAGAAAACATCCAGTACAGACACCCGAAGAAGGGAAAGCTAAGGGAAATTATGAAAGATGGAGAAGTCAGAAAGGTTGAAAAGAAACGAGGCAAGGTGAGTTTAGTCACAGATGAGAATGGAGAAGATAGTAGGAGACCAAACTGTTTTGTAAGCCATGTTAACAGAATAAATTTACCCTATGAGAAGCAAGGAAATGATCAGATTTTCACTTTCAAAACTTATCTCCATATACACTATAAATTATATGTAGAACAGAATAGATGCAAGATGAACAACTGTGGCTTGGAGTAGTATGGTTCTTCCCATGATGGAAGAATGGAAACTTTAACGAAATTGTATTCTGGTGACTTAATTTCTGTATCATATTACTCTCAACTAGTAAACTGTGAACTTCTAGGAATTCTTGAAATTTTTCTGAGCCACCACCAGCTTCCCATCTCCATATCTGCATACATTGGAACTCTCAGCCCAAACAGCTGGCTGCTTTGAGCAGAAATTTTTCTCCTGCTGTTCCCCTTAGATAATCTCAGCTAAAATCATGTAATTCAAACTAGGGATTCTATGACTGCTTTTGTCCACTTTGTAATTTTGCTGTCAGACCTTTTTCATTAAGTGTCCTTAGTTCTTCAAGTGAACTGAAATTAAATCATTCTTACATGAAAAAGTGTGGAAATGTGCTTTAAACAATCACCAAACCTGCTTATTACTAATTTCCAAATACTTACTGCTATACATACTAATATACATTCATTTAAAAGTTCTAACCAGTCAAAAGAAAAATGAGAAAAATAAGCATAATAGATAATGTGATAAAAGTGAAGTGATAGGCCAGGCATGGTGGCTCATGCCTATAATCCCAGCACTTTGGGAGGCCGAGGTGGGTGGATCATGAGGTCAGGAGTTTGAGACCATCCTGGCTAACATGATGAAACCCCATCTCTAATAAAAATACAAAAATTAGCTGGGCGTGGTGGTGTGTGCCTGTAATCTCAGCTGCTTGGGAGTCTGAGGCAGGAGAACCACTTGAACCTGGGAGGCGGAGGTTGCAGTGATCTGAGATTGTGCCACTGCACTCCAGCCTGGCGACAGAGCTAGATGCTGTCTAAAAAAAAAAGTAAAGTGATAAAAGTAGCGGTTGGTTTGCTGTGGGACACTTTAAAATATTCTTTTATAGCAAAATAAAATATAGTCAACTCTTTGTCAGTCCCCTATTACAGGGATTTTAATGTTTTCCTCCTAAGTTTAAATGCCTAGAAGTCACTGTTTTAGCCCAACTAGTTGTCTCATAAGGTTAGTCGGTAACTTAGGAATACACAACTTTAAAAATGTTGCTTAACCCAAATTTTGTTCTTAAACTGTTACTGGAAAATATGAAAAAGAGAGAGTTGAGTTTCATTATTTGTTAAAATTAGCAAAATTTTATTTGTAGAGCTTCTTGGCCCTGAAATAACTGCACATTTCCAAAGTTAGTCCTCACTCTGTATCCCTATCTGGTTCTGTGGCCTTAGACAGGCAGAGATCCATGGTGTCCCCATGGAAATGCTGGCCCTTCTATATCAAAGAAGCATCATACAGAATAAAAGGTCCCTCAATGTGCCTCTCGGAAAGTCTGCATGTTGGTTGACTCTTAGGCAAAAACCATCTTGTAATGCATGTGATTTGAATTTCCAGTGTCACCAATTATTTTTCTCTAGTTCCATTTACTTGGCATTCCAATGTTTCCAGTGTAGGTATGAAAAAAATAAGAACAATTAATTTTTACTGTCCCATACTGATCGTAGACTTTTCTGCTGGGGAACTGTGTTTGTTCTTGTCATCTGTATGATATGTAAGTGCAAAATTTTCTTAAAGTGGTACCATGGAAAATAATAGGTTACCCTTTTCTATGAGCTTTATTTGCTTATTTTCCTTGTTCAAAAATATATATTTTAATTTTAATAATTTTAATAATTTATAGCACATAATTTATTAAATATTTAAGTACCATTATGTATTTATGTATATATTTATATCTATATTAACACATGCCAAATATACCCACAAAGGCAGATTCTAGCAGTACAAAATTACCCCCACCTTCTCCCAGCAAAAAGTGAATGCTAAACAATGTTCCTGTCACTAGAGAGTCCAACAAAAAAATTTATTATATTTCTATGAGTTACAATTGTCATTAAGATCAAACCATTAGCATGTAGAATTTATAAGCTGTATATGTTTTTATGTGAGACAAAACTATCTCACCAGAATATTTCAAACGCATACACTCTTGAACAATGTTTTGTAATTCATTTACTGAGGAAATCACAGCTCAGATGCAGCATCTGGTTTTCAGTGAGTTCTGGCGTTTTCCCCATTTTTCCATCTGGATTGACTGAGGTACAAGTCAATCAAGTGTGGAGCCATAGGTCTCACAGCAAGATAGAATCTGGTCCAGGAATAAAGTCCAAGAGTTCTCCTTGCAAGCACTGTAGACATAAGTCTTCTTTATATAGAAATATTATTTTATTAATTCTATTTTTAAGGCATAGATGACTGCAATCCTGCTACTGTTAAAGTTGTGCATTTGACTAAAGATTGCAGTTATAATAGCCATCATTTTAGAGCATCTGTTACACCACGCGTCCAAGTTAGCAGTTTTAATATTCAGCAGCATGGCTTTATTTGGTAAGCATACGTACTGTTTGGAAGAACTTGCTATGTAATCTAACACTAAAAAAGAGTGACCAGCAAAATATATTCTTCACAAATCAAAAAGCACAGAATTTTGAGAAAGATCGCTTAAACTTAAGACCCAATTTTGCCACTACCTTGCTCTGTGACCTGAGCAGGATCTTGAACCCCTCCAGGCTTGTTCAACATTGATAAAATCGGTAAAAATAATACTACACAAATACTGCATAAATAAAGTAGTGTGATGGGAGAATAAAATTTAGATGGTAGTGTGTTAATATGAAAATATTTTAAATATCATATGCAGATAATGACATTCATTAGACTGGATTAACTTTATGATGTTGCTGAAAATAGATTAGATAAAAAAATCATTGGCCAGTGATTGTAACAAGTTGTTACCTGGATGGTTACATGTGGGGTTAGTATTAGGCCAAGAATATATGCATTAAAAATTCAGTGTGTATGGTGCTTTTTTTATGCATCTGTGGCAGAGAAAGCATTGCACACCAGACAGTTTACAGGTTTTCCTGCATGTCCTAGTCTTCTTGCATTTAGATGGGCCTTTGCGATGAGTTCTGCAAAAAGGGCTTTCGGTAGACATAGCCTTTGACATTTCCAGATGGAAGCATTTAAGATCTGGAACTTCATGTTTCAGGAATGTTTTCCCTTTCTATACTGGTTACCTATTGTTACATTAAAAATTACCCCAAAATTTAGCAACTTAAAATAACACACATTATCTCCCAGTTTCTGTAGGTGATTAATCACCCTGAAACTGGGTCCTCTGCTTCAGAGTCTTTCAAAAGGCTGCAGTAAAGGTGTCAGATGGGCCTGGCATCTCATCTAAAAGTTTAACTGGTAGTGGATTTACTTCTTATACACTTACATTGTTGTTGGCTAGGTTCAGTTTCTTCAGGGTTGTTGCATAGAGAGTCTCAGATCCTTGTTGGCCATTAGCTAGAGGCCACCCTCAGTTTCTTGTTGCATCAAACTTTCAACATAACGGCTTCCTTCATCAAAACCAATAAGGGAGGAAGTGGGCCAATAAGACTGAAGCCACAGCATTTTGCAACCGAAGAACAAACATGGCTTTCAATGTTGTAGTCTGTAGGTTAGAGGCAAGTTAATTGAGGGAAGGGAATTGCTAAGGCCATGAGTACAAGGCAATGAATTTTCTAGTGGACTACCTTAGAAGCTGCCTGCAACATCCACCAAAAAGTTTGTCTAAAAGATGAAATAATCACTGTCAGCTTGACTCCTGAATGACCATGTGGAGCAGAGCCTCCACTCACCTGTGCTGGATACATAGCACAGAGATGTTAGAGCTATGTTGTCATCATGACTAATATAACATGTATTCAATTTGAACCTTACAGCAAGGATCATTAAATTAGGCAGGAAACTATTCCAAAATACAGCTAAGAGACTAAATTCATAGAGATGAGGTAATTTATTCCAAGGTAATAAATTAAGTTATAGCAAAATGCATATTCAGGATGTGAGCTTAAAACTAGCATCATTTTCTTTTTTACTTTTCTCTAACAATGTGTTTGTTAGAATTCCTCTCTCCCCACTATACTGCCACTATGGTTATTTTAAATAGTTTTTAAAAGACATATAGCATTTTTGTTATCTTTCAGAAAATTCCTCTCTTGGCTGTGCTTGCCTAAATAATGAAATGCAAATTTACAGTACAAAGTAATTGTTTTGTAATTCTTTTTCTGATTTGCCCAAGAAAAGTTAGTTGGTGTATCCTCTCCATAGTCCGGAAGTCCATGGCCTATGGGCTTCCACCTTATATCTCTTAACCTTATATACCTCTTAATACCTAATATTACTGAGATAGATCTTTGTTTATATCTTCTTTTCATCTGGATACTAAACCCCTTGTAATCAGAGGACCTAACTCTTCTTTGTATTCCCAGAAAAAAAAACATAATTCATAAAATGCTGTTTAATCAATACAATATATGGAATACTATAACTTGGATATTTTGGAAATTACATATCAAGTTCAAACATCAGAATGCACCTTTAACTAAATTTGAAAATAACAACCTGTGTTGTTAGATCAATCCATGGGGAAAGTAAAAGCTACTTGAGAAACTAGGAAAGATCAAAATAAGTTTTGTTCACTGAAATTTCCTATTGAAGTGCCCCACTATTTAGTGGATTTCATATAAAGTGTTCAGATTTCTTTTCCTGTCAGATGAACCCCCCAATAAAATTGTATTGCTCCTGTAGGATTTAAAAATTTTTACTTGCTGATAGTAATAATGATAATGGCACCACAACCTGACATTTATTCAGCACCTACCATGTGCCAGGCATTGTTATAAGACTATAAAATGTGTTATTTCATTTAATCCCTACTAAATATATGAAGTAACATTGTTTACTCCCCTTTATCTCTGGCTTAGAAAAATGAAGAAAATTGATCAAGGTCAGACTGCTGGTAAAGGCTGAGCAGCACCCTGAGCCGACGGTGTTTGACAGTAAAATCAATGTTCTTAATCCCATTCTGTATGGTCACCACTGCAACATGCAGACCCAAACATCACCTCCACCCATGCATGTTCCTTCTTTCTGATCCAACCTCTGCATTGAATCAGCAATTCTACCTAACCTAAATACATTTTTCACACTTAAACTTAAGCTACATATTCTAAAACAATGTAGTAAAGTATATAAAGTTATGATTCTCCAGAATATTCCAAGATTAAAATTTTCATCCCTGATCTTTCTCGCAAGCCACTATCCTAAGCAAGCCCATGTCTTAGTCTGTCTGTGCTACTGTAACTTCACATACCACAAACTATGTAATTTATAAAGAGCAGGAATTTATTTCTTATAGTTCTGAAGGCTAAGAAGTCCAAGATCAAGGTGCTGGCAACTGCCGAGGATTGTTCTCTGCTTCCAGGATGCTGCTTTGAAATTCTTCGTCCTCACATGGCAGAAAGTAGAATCTGCCAGAGCCTTGATCTTGGAGTTCCTGGCCTCCAGAGCTGTGAGAAATAAATTTCTGTTATTTATAAGCTACCCAGTTTTTGGTATTTTGTTATAGCAGCCCAAATGGACTAAGACAGCTGTGTTAATAAATACAAACACATTTCCTTCCTAACCATATTTTTTTTTCTCATGTATTCCTGTTGTGGCTAGGCAGAGGGCTAAATGAGTAAAACTGACCTATTGTGGCACTTGAGGGTTATTATTCACCCTCAGTGAGAAAGTAAATTTGCCTCGTAGGGCTAATCTGGTATGTTAATCTGTTTTCAAGCAGAATCAGAGCAGTAAGAATATTCAATGGCCACCAGCTGGCAGGTAAGAGTTTATCCTGCCCTTAAAACTTCCAGCTAAAGAAATAATCTGTGTCCTTCAATATCCTTTAAGGTAAAAATGCTACTTACATAACTGGCTAAATTTTGAACCCATGACTTCCTTTTCAATGTTAAGCATTTTAGCAAAAGTGTAATTTTATGCTCACAATTCCAATGTAACATTCTTTCATAAATGATATAAAAATGTAATAATAAAAGCAACAAGCAATAATAATGGCTAATATGTAATGAGTGTTTATTGTTTGCCAGGAACCATACAAAGGACTTTACATGTATTATCTAATTTAATCTTCATAATGTATTCTTACGATAGGCAACCTTACTAGCCCAGTTTTTCAGACAGAGGAATCCAAGCTGAGGGAAGTTAGATAACTTGCCCAAAACAAAAAAAATACAGCTCATGGACAAAATTATGATCCAATCACTGGCTCTCAGATTCCAGTCCCTAGTACTAAGTTGCTGTGCAATACCCCTTTTCAAATAAAATATACACTTAAATTTCACGACATTTCCAAAAATATTAGAGCCAGACTAATTTTGTGAACTCAGAGATCTCATGTTAGAAAGAGACTAGAGATCTCCTAATTGGCCTCCTGCCTTCTCTGTTGCACATCTATAGTTATTGGCAACCAGAAGCCAGAATTATGCCTTCACACATAAGCCTGATCATGTCAGTCCTTTGGTTCAAATACTCTCACTTCTTTTTCAGAGTAAAAGTCAAAGTCCTTACAATGTCATACAAAGCTTTGTGCAGGCTGCTGCCCACCTCCTACACTCTAATCTCATCTTCTACCTCCCCTCTCCTTCACTCCACAGAGAAATACTGGCCTCTTTGTTGTCCAGAGAACACTGTCCTTCCTCAGGTTGAATTTACTGTTCCCTCCTTGTGATCACCTGATTTGATATTTCAACTTTTTGAGGCTTTTGCTCAAATATGACTTTCTCAATGAGACCTTCTCTGACCCTCTGTTTAAATTATAACCCACCTATGACTTTTCTTGGCACTCACCGTACCCTTTATTGGATTTCACTTATTATCTATCTCTCTCCACAATAACTAAGATCTGCGAGAGAAAAGATTTTGTGTATTTTGTTTGCTGTTAAATCTGTAGTGCCTTGAACAGTGGCATATAGTAGGTGTTACATAAATACTTGAAGACATAGAGGAGAAAAGGTGAGCGAATGGTGCTAATAAGGCTAAAATGCACACCATAATACCGCTACTGACTATATCCTATTAGCAAATTGAGAAACCGATATAAATTTGAACTGCAAATTGGAAATTTAATCTATAAATCTATGCAAAAAATGAAGAGAGACTAAGCTCAAAGTAATTTTAAATAAAAAGGGCAGGAAGATCTCACAAACCCACATTTTTAATTATTAACAGGACAGATTGAAAGTTTACACAAGAATAAAGATACAAGATGAGCCACACAGATACCTCAAATATGAAGTGCTGCAAAAAGAGTAACTAATAAAGTTACTAACACAAAATGTCATATTCAGAAAAATCAAGATTACAATGTCCTGGCTTCATTGTTCCTGTCAACTGAGAAGTGTAGGAAATGAAGTAAAATGTAACCAGTGACACCAATGAACAGAGTGACAAGAAGACAGAGGAATAATAATAGCTCCACAGTAATGACTCATGCACATTTTAATTCATCTTTGCTTTTTACCAGTTTCACATTAAAACCTGATGGAGAAAAATGAGGCAGTAAAGTGAAGCCACACAAGACCTTTAGGAGCTTTTAATATGAACATCAGAGAAATCAAGTCAGAAAGAAGAGAGTGATCCTTAAAGAATTGTGAACAGTCATTAATTCCTCACAGTGCCAGAACTGGCAAGGAAGGCAAACAAAAAAAGTGACCTGGGATTGTGAAAAGATTTTTGAAGGAGCTTCATTTTCCCAAACACTCATAGATTTGCTTTTGAACTATCTTTCCTTGGCATCCAAACTAGCCAAACTTTGTGAACTCAGCTCTCTCACCAGATGGAGTGTTCTTAAGTTCCTCTCTAATACTATCTTCTCCAAGTGTAGTTTAAAAAGGCAAATAAATAAATAAAGCAAAAGCTCGGCAGAGGGAACCATTCTTTTTATTTTGGCAGTGATACGCAGCTCCTTGGCAGGCAGCACTGTTAGTTAACATTGTTAGCACTTTGGAATTGTCTGACTTTTGTCATGTGTTTAAGCTGATTAGCCCCCTGGGTGACTTTGGCTTCCAAGGCAGCATTTCTTTTGACAGCTTGCTGAGGGTACAGATGTCTGGACAACAGATAAAGTTCTTAACCCTTATTTCTCATTTGGTTTCCCCTCAACTATTTTAATAGTGCCTGCAGACTTACAAACAGAAGGCGGTGGTTTATAAGGTTTTAAGATGTTCACTTAGGGGCTAACCCACTATCGGCTATGGCAAATTTACATCAGGAGCAGCACTTGTGACTCCTCCTTCACTCTCTAACTCCTTTCACATGTTGAACTTTGTAGATTGTATCTTTGCGATCTTAAATTAGCTACAGCCATTTCATTTTCATTGCGACTATCCTTTCCGCAGTTCTATTATTAATGCCTAAGAATGAAACTAGCTTTCTACCTCATTCCTCATGATAGGATCTCATTTTCAGCTTTATATTACATTATTTCCTTCGATATGGCCAGTGTTCCATCCAAACTAAAATACTTTTTACTTCCCGGTTATGCACATGAATTCCAAGCTCTGTGCCTTTGTTCATGATCTATCCTCCTGATATATTTTTACCTAATCCATTATTCAAAATCAATGTTCTAGCCGCTATTTTTTGAGAGACCATAGATAATTTGGGGTTCTAGTACCAGAGCAGCTAGCAATCCAAAAATGAAGGGGAGCTAGACATGGGTGTTTTTGGTGTGCCTTTCACTGGATAGATACTCCATTTACCTGGCAGATAGCCTAATGCCCGATTAGTTGTCTGGCCTGTGATCCAGAGCACCTCATACAGAAAACTTGTTTATACTGTCAGATGCCCTTGTAGCTCATATCTGACCCATGTCCAGTTTACACATGCCTGATCATTTCTCTGGCATTGCAAGCCCAACCTGCTGTTCCCTCTGGCATCCTGGGTGAAAATCTTGCCCTGGGACAGCACCTAGTCCCTGAGATGGAAGGCACAAATGCCATATAGTACCACAATAGTAAACAAGTTCAAAGATTTTTACCTATAGATCTGGGCAGGAAGAGTGAAATGAGCGCAGTTCTTTATCTCTGGGTCACATGAGGTCAGAATGAATAGTCAGGCAGAGAAAGAGAGACGAGCACATGGCAACTAGCAGTACATATATGGAAATATGGTGTGGGTCTCTTCCAGTTCACAGGCAAATTCCTGAATTGTCCATTTAAAGGAAGCAGTGAGAAGGCCAGAAGCCTAGTCTGCCAGGCAGGAGAGATGCCTCTGAGGTTTTACCTCTGACCACTTGCATTAGCCATTTGCTTGTGGTATAGAACTAGAAGCTGTGTCAAGGGTGACTGAGCCCTAAATCTGGTATGAGAAAGGTAAACTCATATTCGAAGTGGATACTGAGGTAACATAAAATTATGAGAATGCACTGAGTACTACTAGTCACTGTGATATATCTGATTTATCTTAATGATTCTACCATTTTTAACAAATAACGCTTAGGTGTGTTTTTCAAACACCTTAAATTATTTCCAAAATATAGTCTCCATAAAATCAACCTTATATTCTGCTAACAAAATTCATCTTCCTGGAAAACAAATGCTGATTGTCTATAAAATCATTCAAATAGGCTATATTAAACTCCTTTTTTCCATAATTCTCGTGGTGGCTTTGTTTTCCTGATTGAGTGATGGCTGATACAATATGCAAATTTAAAAGCACATATTCTTTGACCCTATTAGTTTTCTTCTTGTATTCCTTGTATCTATTATAAACAATATTAACCCACATACATGAAGAAAATGAATAGCATTGATCAATGTTTCATTGTAATAGGACAAACAAGATAACATTGAAATATCCATCAATGAGGTAGTACTATGCAACAATAAAAAATATGTCTACATCTATCAGTGATATTGAAAGTCTATGAGTCTACATCAGTCAGTGACATTGAAAGTTTGTCAATATATGTTGTAAGTGAGAAATAGCAAATTTCCAAAAATACATACAGTGTGTGAAACAACACATAATAAAAACAAATGCATTGAAAAAAGCCTAGAAGAAGTTTCTGTAAATTGTTACTCCTTGAGAAGGATGTGTGTTTGAGTGATGGGATGAAATAACTCTTTTTTTTTTTTTTTTTTATTATTATACTTTAAGTTTTAGGGTACATGTGCACATTGTGCAGGTTAGTTACATATGTATACATGTGCCATGCTGGTGCGCTGCACCCACTAACTCGTCATCTAGCATTAGGTATATCTCCCAATGCTATCCCTCCCCCCTCCCCCCACCCCACAACAGTCCCCAGAGTGTGATATTCCCCTTCCTGTGTCCATGTGATCTCATTGTTCAATTCCCACCTATGAGTGAGAATATGCGGTGTTTGGTTTTTTGTTCTTGCGATAGTTTACTGAGAATGATGGTTTCCAATTTCATCCATGTCCCTACAAAGGACATGAACTCATCATTTTTTATGGCTGCATAGTATTCCATGGTGTATATGTGCCACATTTTCTTAATCCAGTCTATCATTGTTGGACATTTGGGTTGGTTCCAAGTCTTTGCTATTGTGAATAATGCCGCAATAAACATACGTGTGCATGTGTCTTTATAGCAGCATGATTTATAGTCCTTTGGGTATATACCCAGTAATGGGATGGCTGGGTCAAATGGTATTTCTAGTTCTAGATCCCTGAGGAATCGCCACACTGACTTCCACAATGGTTGAACTAGTTTACAGTCCCACCAACAGTGTAAAAGTGTTCCTATTTCTCCACATCCTCTCCAGCACCTGTTGTTTCCTGACTTTTTAATGATTGCCATTCTAACTGGTGTGAGATGATATCTCATAGTGGTTTTGATTTGCATTTCTCTGATGGCCAGTGATGATGAGCATTTTTTCATGTGTTTTTTGGCTGCATAAATGTCTTCTTTTGAGAAGTGTCTGTTCATGTCCTTCGCCCACTTTTTGATGGGGTTGTTTGTTTTTTTCTTGTAAATTTGTTTGAGTTCATTGTAGATTCTGGATATTAGCCCTTTGTCAGATGAGTAGGTTGCGAAAATTTTCTCCCATGTTGTAGCTTGCCTGTTCACTCTGATGGTAGTTTCTTTTGCTGTGCAGAAGCTCTTTAGTTTAATTAGATCCCATTTGTCAATTTTGTCTTTTGTTGCCATTGCTTTTGGTGTTTTGGACATGAAGTCCTTGCCCACGCCTATGTCCTGAATGGTAATGCCTAGGTTTTCTTCTAGGGTTTTTATGGTTTTAGGTCTAACGTTTAAATCTTTAATCCATCTTGAATTGATTTTTGTATAAGGTGTAAGGAAGGGATCCAGTTTCAGCTTTCTACATATGGCTAGCCAGTTTTCCCAGCACCATTTATTAAATAGGGAATCCTTTCCCCATTGCTTGTTTTTCTCAGGTTTGTCAAAGATCAGATAGTTGTAGGTATGCGGCGTTATTTCTGAGGGCTCTGTTCTGTTCCATTGATCTATATCTCTGTTTTGGTACCAGTACCATGCTGTTTTGGTTACTGTAGCCTTGTAGTATAGTTTGAAGTCAGGTAGTGTGATGCCTCCAGCTTTGTTCTTTTGGCTTAGGATTGACTTGGCGATGCGGGCTCTTTTTTGGTTCCATATGAACTTTAAAGTAGTTTTTTCCAATTCTGTGAAGAAAGTCATTGGTAGCTTGATGGGGATGGCATTGAATCTGTAAATGACCTTGGGCAGTATGGCCATTTTCACGATATTGATTCTTCCTACCCATGAGCATGGAATGTTCTTCCATTTGTTTGTATCCTCTTTTATTTCCTTGAGCAGTGGTTTGTAGTTCTCCTTGAAGAGGTCCTTCACATCCCTTGTAAGTTGGATTCCTAGGTATTTTATTCTCTTTGAAGCAATTGTGAATGGGAGTTCACTCATGATTTGGCTCTCTGTTTGTCTGTTGTTGGTGTATAAGAATGCTTGTGATTTTTGTACATTGATTTCGTATCCTGAGACTTTGCTGAAGTTGCTTATCAGCTTAAGGAGATTTTGGGCTGAGACGATGGGGTTTTCTAGATAAACAATCATGTCGTCTGCAAACAGGGACAATTTGACTTCCTCTTTTCCCAATTGAATACGCTTTATTTCCTTCTCCTGCCTGATTGCCCTGGCCAGAACTTCCAACACTATGTTGAATAGGAACGGTGAGAGAGGGCATCCCTGTCTTGTGCCAGTTTTCAAAGGGAATGCTTCCAGTTTTTGCCCATTCAGTATGATATTGGCTGTGGGTGTGTCACAGATAGCTCTTATTATTTTGAAATACATCCCATCAATACCTAATTTATTGAGAGTTTTTAGCATGCAGGGTTGTTGAATTTTGTCAAAGGCTTTTTCTGCATCTATTGAGATAATCATGTGGTTTTTGTCTTTGGCTCTGTTTATATGCTGGATTACATTTATTGATTTGCATATATTGAACCAGCCTTGCATCCCAGGGATGAAGCCCACTTGATCATGGTGGATAAGCTTTTTGATGTGCTGCTGGATTCGGTTTGCCAGTATTTTATTGAGGATTTTTGCATCAATGTTCATCAAGGATATTGGTCTAAAATTCTCTTTTTTGATTGTGTCTCTGCCCGGCTTTGGTATCAGAATGATGCTGGCCTCATAAAATGAGTTAGGGAGGATTCCCTCTTTTTCTATTGATTGGAATAGTTTCAGAAGGAATGGTACCAGTTCCTCCTTGTACCTCTGGTAGAATTCGGCTGTGAATCCATCTGGTCCTGGACTCTTTTTGGTTGGTAAACTATTGATTATTGCCATAATTTCAGCTCCTGTTATTGGTCTATTCAGAGATTCAACTTCTTCCTGGTTTAGTCTTGGGAGAGTGTATGTGTCGAGGAATGTATCCATTTCTTCTAGATTTTCTAGTTTATTTGCGTAGAGGTGTTTGTAGTATTCTCTGATGGTAGTTTGTATTTCTGTGGGATTGGTGGTGATATCCCCTTTATCATTTTTTATTGTGTCTATTTGATTCTTCTCTCTTTTTTTCTTTATTAGTCTTGCTAGCGGTCTATCAATTTTGTTGATCCTTTCAAAAAACCAGCTCCTGGATTCATTAATTTTTTGAAGGGTTTTTTGTGTCTCTATTTCCTTCAGTTCTGCTCTGATTTTACTTATTTCTTGCCTTCTGCTAGCTTTTGAATGTGTTTGCTCTTTCTTTTCTAGTTCTTTTAATTGTGATGTTAGGGTGTCAATTTTGGATCTTTCCTGCTTTCTCTTGTGGGCATTTAGTGCTATAAATTTCCCTCTACACACTGCTTTGAATGCATCCCAGAGATTCTGGTATGTTGTGTCTTTGTTCTCATTGGTTTCAAAGAACATCTTTATTTCTGCCTTCATTTCGTTATGTACCCAGTAGTCATTCAGGAGTAGGTTGTTCAGTTTCCATGTAGTTGTGCGGCTTTGAGTGAGATTTTTAATCCTGAGTTCTAGCTTGATTGCACTGTGGTCTGAGAGATAGTTTGTTATAATTTCTGTTCTTTTACATTTGCTGAGGAGAGCTTTACTTCCAAGTATGTGGTCAATTTTGGAATAGGTGTGGTGTGGTGCTGAAAAAAATGTATATTCTGTTGATTTGGGGTGGAGAGTTCTGTAGATGTCTATTAGGTCCACTTGGTGCAGAGCTGAGTTCAATTCCTGGGTATCCTTGTTGACTTTCTGTCTCGTTGATCTGTCTAATGTTGACAGTGGGGTGTTAAAGTCTCCCATTATTAATGTGTGGGAGTCTAAGTCTCTTTGTAGGTCATTCAGGACTTGCTTTATGAATCTGGGTGCTCCTGTATTGGGTGCATATATATTTAGGATAGTTAGCTCCTCTTGTTGAATTGATCCCTTTACCATTATGTAATGGCCTTCTTTGTCTCTTTTGACCTTTGTTGGTTTAAAGTCTGTTCTTTTTACTCACTTTACCAATGTATTGTTTAACTTTTTTCAGAGAGAATGCATTCACATGCTATACACTTATTTTAAACAATATATAGAATGGCAAATATTGATCTCATAGTGGATTGCATAATGGTGACCTTATGTGTTACTGTTTATGTTTGTTTATCTTTAGCTTCATAACCACATCACAGCAAACAGCTTGAGGAGTCTCTTAGAATGCTAATGTAATTTTTAAAAGCACTGTCAAAAATAGAAAGGTCTTCTCAAGCAGTGTTGGTCAGAGTCCTGAACAGGATATAATCTTCAATTTAGGGTATCATATTTCATGAGAGAAATTAATAACGACTGTGGCTCTGGAGTATAATCAGGGTATAGAATCCATGTGCTATTACGCACTTTAAACACTGAGGATATTCACAATGAACCAGAAAAGAATATGTCATTTAGGAAGATGTTAGCTTGAAAGCAGCAGACTGCTTGCTTAAAAAAAAACATCTAATATAACGAGATAGCCCGTGGTAAGCACTTTCAGGGTAACTCAGCCAGCTCTCTATGATTATCTTATATTTTCCTCTCATAATTGCAAAATGACCTCGAGAATCATATGCTTTCATGGAAATACCAAAGGCTGAGATGAAGGGTGGGAAAGATCATTTATCCTGCATCACTGGTTAGGTGTCATCAAGCATAACTTCCACCTGTCTACTTGTCAGTCGCTGTGGAGAGAAAATGGCCACACGGTGACACCATATGAACTAATAACCTCTAAAAGCCATTCCAACTCTAAGAGTATCTCCACAAATGAGCCTAATCCACACAAGAAGCAACAATCGAGCACCGTTAGAGAAGTAGAGTACAACCAAATTAAAAACAAAAATTAAAGTCCAAAACTTAAATTCAGGTTATCTAGCTGGTTTAAAAAAAAAAAGCAGGTTGAATACAGGTTGTGTACAGTCATGGAATCAAAATATTATACCTATTTACTAAGCCACCTGTAATACCAGTGGTGTTTTATTCAAGATAGAGGAAACATCAGTCATTTCATATGGTTGCAAATGTCACTTGGAAAAAGAAAATTGCTGAGGACTTTCCATGTAAGTTTTTTGATATGACAATCTAAATGTACTGTTATTACAACCTGAGATATAAAATATGTCCTCATAGGAAAAAAAAATTTCTATGTGTTTTGTAAGAACACTTACCCTAAAAAATGGTAAATGTATAATGCAGTATTGCTAACTATTGTTACAATGCTGTACGGCAGATTGCTGGAACAAATTCATCTTGCTATTATTTTAAATTATAATCTTTAACATTCAGTACCATATTCTCAGATTCTGTTGTTTCTCTACATGCTCAGTCAACTCCTTTCTGTCATCATTATCTACTAAGTCGCCTCACTATATGGAGCACTTCATTATTTTCAATTCATATCCACTGAGAAGATGGATTTAGGAGCCAGGTAGTGATTATACCAGAGTAATTTATAAAGGTCTTCTTAGAATTTGTCCATCTTGCGTGTGCTAGTGACCAGCCCACTGAGTTCTACATTACTCACTACTATTAAACCTGCAGGGATGTTTCACAAGGCTTCAGCCTTAATAACAATAAAAAGGCAAATGGAGGCACCTATTTATTACACCTCAACATCTAGTTTATTTACTAAGCAATAAGTACTGGCCATTACATTGACTCACTATCCTTCAGCTTACCCAACCCCCAAGACTATCTAATCATTTCTTCATTATTTGCTTATTAATTTTAAATGTAATCATTAGATTTGTGCTGCACTATTACCACTACTTAAATCTAAAATGTTGTGTTTATTTATTTTCATTCTTTCTATTGACATATGCATTATCTATCACCTGTAAATTAACATGCACTTTCTAACACATTCTTTACGAAGTGATCAGCTTTCTGATTTAATTAAAAAAACCACATCTGTCCCTCAGACATTAACAGTAATCAACAGCTAGCCTATGACAATTAGTTTGACTTAAATGAAGTGTCTGAGTGATATATGGAGGAGAGTATGTCGTGATGAAAACCATTTCTTCTATACCTAATTTAAAGCCTGCTAACAAAGTATGCTTCATATTATAATTTTAATTATATTTTTAAATTAAATGGATTTTATTCATTTTTACAGCCTTTATCCAAAATGCTATATTGTTGAATATATCTTTATTCTTGAGTTTTCATTATGAAGTGAAGATTGGGTTCGTGGCGTGCAGTAATTTCTGATACCAACCACCCAGAAACAGGTCAAACTCTACAGGTTAAGAGAACAATCTTCCACGTTGCCCTTATTTCAGACACCAGATGCAAGTTTTGGGGTCCCCAAGCCATTTTCACTTGTAATCTGTCAGCTACAAATTCAGGGGTTCCCACTACCCCCTTAGTTTCAATAATTCACTAGAACAACACAGAGAACTCAATAAAACATAATACTTAACTATTAAGGTTATACTATTGCAAAAGGATAGAAATCAGAACAAAGTACAGGGAGACATGCATAGAGTGAGGTCTTAGACGGTTTTAAACACAAAGCTTTTATTGTCTCCAGAGATGCATTAACCATTTGGCACATGAAGTGTGACAATATGCAGAGTATTGCCATCCAAGGAAGTTCACCTGAGCTTGGTGTTCAGATTTTTATTGGGATTTTATTACATAAGCATAATTGATTGAATCATTGGCCACGTGGTTGAACTCAACCCCCTACCGCCCTAACTCTCCCCAGATGTTAGGCTGGTAGCATGTGGCTCAAAGTCTCAACTCTCTAATCACGTGGTTGGGCTTTCTAGTATGGACAGTTCTTATCCGACTTCTTCTCAATCACATAAACTATCTAGGAGTCCACCCTGAGTTATCTGATTGCCTAAACTATTAGGTATTGTTCAGAAAGCACACCAGGAATAACAAAGACATTCCTATCACTAAGAACATTCTAAGAATCTAGAAATTAGTACTCAACTGGGAACAAAATCCAGCAAAATTTTTTATTACAAGGGTTTGGAGGTTACTTCTCAGAAACCAGAGACAAAGTCCAGCCAAATTCTTGAAAAGAAAGGGCAAAGAATTAAATACATATGTAGAGATTTTGTTATGCACATATTTCTCTATTTTACATGAAATTCAAAATTTCTTAGACTCATAGAGGAAAGTGTCCTCATAGTACACTAAATGTAGTAAAATAGACTTGATGTTCAACACTCATCACTTTTTCTTATATCATCCATTTCCCAGTAGTCAATAGCTCAGTTTGAAGTCATCCTCACTGGGTTAACAAAAATTCTGGACAGAAATATAGTTATACTTAACCATCATCAGGCTGCATTTTAACCCACTTCCTTGTTGCTGAAACTCACATAGAACCAGATGCTGATCATTTACATTCCCATTGTTTCTATAGATAGAATTTCTGAGGTTAAGGTCATGAGAATTTTGTTTAAGAATTGATTTGCATCCCCATTGTTCCTACAGATATATTATCTAACATTAGAATATTAAGGCTTTTGCTTAAGAATTACTTAAGATGTTTTTCAGATCCCAAATTTCAGCAAAATAGTGACACCAGAAGAACCAAATCAGCATGAGAATACAGTTTATTTCCCTGTCTCATGACTTCACCCTGTACTCTTTGGCCAATCAATAACTTTATACTTTGACCCACTCCAAAACCCTTAAAAACACTAGCCCCATACTCTTCAGGGAGATGGAGTTGAGATTTCCTCTTGTCTCTTTGTTCAGCGGCTCTATGATTAAACTTCTTTTTCTGCTGCAACTTGGTGTCTCAGTGTATTGACTTGCTGCACATATCAGGCAACATATCTATTATGTTTGCAAGTTGGAAGAGGAGGGTAAAAATAAAGGAGGTTTGTGTATAACATGCATTCATTAGCTGGAAAAGCAGCAGAGCAGGGCAAAATATTAGCCCAGCATACATACACCTGCAAAGAGTTCTTTTCTACTGACTTAGTCAAACCTAACTCTTCTCAGGACTTATGTTTTGATAAGCTATGCAGGTTTTCCTTACTGTAACAATAGACTATGTTTTAATCCTGATTATGGAACACACCTCTACCTTCTTTTTTTACTTTTGATTTTTATTCAATGTATTTTCTTCTGGCTTTATGTAAACATTTGAAACATGCCTATCCTAGACATAATAGCCCCTTTCTCCTGACAATATAGTCCCCCCAAAACACCATTAAATAACTACAAAAAATTGATCAAATACAAAATATATAGTTTATATAAAGTATATTTGTCTTTATTTTTTCAGAAACATTATAGAGCTATGGTTTTTCATGCAATGTATTGTTCCCTAAAAGTACACCCTACAATTTGGAGAGAGCTATCAATAATTTTATGATCTATATAATGAAAGCCATGGAGATTAGCTTATTTAGACAAATGCTCTTAATAGCTTAGCTGGGTGAACTAACAAGAGTGTTATTCTCTATAATTACAGGGATAGGAAAAACAGAGGCATCAAATAATTTATTTGCTGTTTCATTGAATATTCATATTTTGAAATAAACCAAAATACTTTAAGGTTTACACAACTCTAATATTAGACAACCTATAAAAAGTATTAAGAGTGAAGTAAGGCATATTAAGCTGACTTTTCTATTGAAATACAGTCACTTTAAGAGAAGTAACTCACAAATCTGCATAATTTTTCTTGAAAACTGAAACCCAACTTTTGAAAAAGTCAGCAAGATAAAGACTCTTATCTGAGTGACTATGAGACACATGATTCACACACACAGACACACACACACACCTTTGTCAGGCAAATGGAAATGCATTAATGTAGG
This sequence comes from Gorilla gorilla gorilla, assembly GCF_029281585.2. Taxonomy (NCBI): domain Eukaryota; kingdom Metazoa; phylum Chordata; class Mammalia; order Primates; family Hominidae; genus Gorilla; species Gorilla gorilla. The sequence continues at coordinate 178,286,274 of NC_086017.1, forward strand.
TCTTTAAGTTATACTTTATATTTGCTAGTCATCACCAATTTAGATGCCTACGGCCATTTCATTTATTGAATTCTTTAAATAAATCCATTTTAAATAGTCATTTATGTTTGGGTCAAATCCCAAGCTGAAGTGTTCCTCTACACTCTCCTTTGAGAATGATGACTTTCATCTACTACAAACAGACTTGTTGGTGGCGTATACTGAGAATAAGAATATATTAAATTCAGAAATGTTTTTACTTCATGAGCTCTCTATTTCACGTTTTTTTTTTTTGCTTTCTCATCCCAAAGTGAATCTTATGGCAATTTGTACATACAAATTAATAGAATACTGTGGTTCCTTAATAAATTATAGAATTTTGCTAAAGGAAGAAAATTATGTAAATATGGTCAACATAACTGAAATTATAGAACAAATATATTTCAGGAAGGGAAAACTCATCATCCAAAATACACAGTGGCTAAAGGGAATTATGACTTTCCAAAGAGACACATTTCAGTTAGCATATGAAATTTAAGTTGGTGATTCTTATCTAACACAGGAGAATTTTAATCCATATTCAAAAGTGAATTTCACTTGCAAACACCATTGTATATTCAACTCTTGCAAATTGTAACTGTCTTTTAAATAGTCAAAAATGTACTTCTTGAGAATTACCTGATGTAATATGCAACAATTGCCTTTATATTAGGTTTTAATTAGTTTATAGCATTTTCTTCAAAATTATCAGTTGTAAAGAAAAGCCTTCAGCAAAGATTAAAGCTAAAAATGGCTGCATTCACATTTACTCAGAAATATGGAAAAATAATTCATTTATGTTTTTCATTCATCTATATCCAGATGGTTTTCTTGACCTCATTTCCTATGTTGTCTCTAAAGCAATATATCTGAATATTTCCTGATGTTTTACTAAATTTTTACAACACAAAGCTTTCAGTGGTGAACAAAGATAGGTAATTATCTAAAAGATATCACTGAATTTGCTTGCCAAAGTCATTTTTCAGAGGTGCTTTGTTGTTACAAATGATAGCCCATTGGAAAACTATTCTCTTTTAATTAAACAGCAGTCTGATTTCTGTGAGACTTCATGATAAGCTTAAGTTAAATAAGACCAGATTTCAAAACTTCACAGCTAAACTGGCAGAAAATATCTAAAACTCTAGAAGATTAAAAATTGTGCCCAGGGTTAAGGGACCAGTTTTGTGGACCCTAAAATTTATACAATTTGTGAGAGATGGAGCTCTAAGAAAATACAATATAACAAATACATAATTAGGCCAAGGAAGGGGTCAATGAGGGTCCTTAAAACTATATTCTTTAGCTTTATGGTAAACTTACTCTGACCGCCCACTAAAAACATACCTAATATGTTTGTTTTGAAACAGGTAAAATCACCGAATCTATTAATATATTAAATCTTCTATCATATTTCAACAGATAGAAAATTAAGAATTACCACCATTTCTAAGATGAAAAATATGCTAAGTGCTGACAGAGGCCATGTTGAAAAATAAAACTTTATTACGAACCAAAAATCTCCAACTATCATCTTCTCCTTTCAAATCCTTAGGTAAGGGAAGACCAAATAGCAATTTTTCATTTTTGTTGTTGTTTTGTTTTAAATCTAGCCAAATAAATTAAAATCCACTGGTCCTTTCAAGTGTCAGTAAGTCTATAATCGTACAGTAAAATCTGAGGTAGGCCGGGTGTGGTGGCTCACGCCTGTAATTCCAGCATTTTGGGAGGCCGAGGTGGGTGGATCACAAGGTCAAGAGTTTTAGACCAGCCTGGCCAATATGGTGAAACCCTGTCTGTACTAAAAAATACAAAAATTAGCCAGGCATGGTGGCATGCACCTGTAGCCCCAGCTACTCAGGAGGCTGAGGCAGGAGAATCACCTGACCCGGGAAGCAGAGGTTGCAGTGAGCCAAGATCGCACCACTGCACTCCAGCCTGTGCGACAAAGTGAGACTCTGTCAAAAAAAAAAAAAAAAAAATCTGAGGTTACACAAATTTTGAAGTTGTAAAGAAAAAAAGGACTTGTCCTGGAGCTAATTAAACTTAGAGTCAAATTATGATTCTGCTTTTTATTACCTCTATTACCTGGGATATAATTTAATCTTTTTTGAATTCAGTTGTCTCATCTGTAGAGGGTGGAACAATAACCCCTACTTGAAAGTAGTGTTGTAAAAATTATAGATAATGTGTGTACAATTTTCGACATGAGATTATGTAAATAGTAGTTTCTAACATGATAACTGCCTGTTGTAGAATCCTTTAACACTAACTGCCTATAGATAGTTTTACTTCAACTCTATATTTATGCACAAATGATCAAAGCAACTTCAAACACTACCTATGACTTGCTCTTATGAGTGTTTTAAGAATTTGGATACATTGTGTGTGGCTATGATTTTGTCCATGATTCAGATCAGTTTGGCCAAATGGGTTAATCTAAAAATCACATTCAAGTGAAAGTTAAAATTGTCCTTACATTCTTTCATTCTCTAGAAGAAACCAGAGAGACTCGTGACTTCTGCTTAAGATACAGAAGGCTTAAAAAACATTACTTCTATTGTTACAACAACAGTAAATTCACCACTTTTCTGGTACCCATTATAGAGTTCAGGTCAGCACAAAAAACTAATCTGAAAATCTAAGGAGATAAATCCAAAGAGAAGAATGATAAGAGCACTCGCTTACTATAGAGAGAATCTACCTGAAGCCAAAGGATATGAAGAGAAGAATTCAGGTACAATTAGTAACCCATTCCTAAAGTCCAGATGTGAGCAGGAATGAGAATATAGAATTTCTGGAAGCCACGGATACTAGGTGAATTCACACCAACACAAGTACTCTCCTCCAAAGACCTAAATGATGCTCACAAGAAACACTGGATAGGGATCACTCATAGTTTGAAAAAGCTTCCCCCATAGTGTAAGTGCTCAGAAGGAAAATAGCAAAGTAGAAAAGGCACAAAGTTCTGCCTGAACTCTTCTCACCCATCTCCCCAATGGAAAACTTAAGGCAAGATAATGTTTAGTAGCTGGGGTTAGGGTAGCAAAATCTTGTTGCCTTCAGGGTACTGATAAATAACCATTGCAGATGAGGAAAGGATATTAAAAAATTAATTCTCTATTTCTGGGGCTATGTCATTGGGCCATACATCAGATATCTCAACAGGCTGAGAGCCATGAGCAGAGTTTTACCCATGTATTTATTGAGAGCAAGCCAGTGATAAGCACTCTTGCTACAGATTATAAATTAACTAAAATGGGAAACAAAGGGATGGGCTCTGGCTAGTAATCTGCAGCAGGAACATGTCCTTAAGGCACAGATCACTCATGCTATTGTTTGTGGTTCAGGAACACCTTAAGCAGTTTTCCGCCCTGGGTGGCCCAGGTGTTCCTTGCCCTCATTCCAGTAAACCAAAAACCTTCAGCATGGGCATCATAGCCATCACGAGCATGTGACAGTGCTGCAGAGATTTTGTTCATGGCCAGATGTGGGGGCCTGTTCCTAACATGTCCCCCTTTTTGTTTTTGCAAGATGATAAAAGCAAAGGCGGCTTTATCACTGTGAACTACTCACAGGAGTTGGGATCCGCATCTGCAGACTATACAAAGACAAACAACACAGATTAATAGCCAACCATCATAGAAATCATAGAGGCTCCAAGTGTTTTTATCGATTTTAATGGGTGGATAGCTGCTAATCCATCTGCAGCTCCTTCAAGCACTCCAGTTCCTGGCATTAAGGTCAGGTGTCCCTGGGATACTTTAAATATTTGTTCTTTTAATTTCACAATATCCAAAGACAACTTTGTAGAGTGTCCTTCTAGATACTTTTTTATTCTTTCCCAAATTTTGATCTTATAGTTTCCACAAGTCCTTATGTTTAGCTCCTAGAGTGGGCCATATCATTTGAGGATGAGGTGCCACTATACTGCCATGTTTCCAGATAATAGGAACTCTTGCCATACTTCTTACCGTTTCTACCATCTGACCATTTTGTTCAGACCAGCTGAACATAGTGTGGCCATGGCACGCAGAAAGAGAGGTGCAATTCAAGCTAAACATCCCCTTAGAGGACCAATCAATAACAATTCCATAGGAATCATTGTGCAGCATCTCTGCCTGTTCTGCAATGCAATCTTCTCAAACAAGTACATTCATTTATTCTGACCAGGTCCAATCCTGTTTACAAATAGGTTTTTGAGGGCAGTATGCCTCAATTATAGGAGGAGATTCATTATGGTAAATACTGAGACCAGAAAGCACATGCAACTGTGTCATAAAGTGATTACATCCAAGCATTATTGCCAGGCAAGATTGAAGCAAGGGGGTAGGCAACTAGAGGCCTTTCCCAAACAGATAGGCGGATGTTCAAATCCTAAAGAAATATTCATAACAGTTCCTTCCTCATGTGGGTGAGATGGGCCTCTATCATCTGTAGGACCTAGCATCCAAGAGCTATCATTAGTGTATACCTCCACTGGGGTGTCCAGCCAAGTTACAAGCCGTAGAAGTGGTGTAAAAGGTAAATATGCCCAATAAGTATAATTATTCTCCGTGTTAGCCCTTGCTAAAGGAATACTCATGGCAATGGTGATCGCCGCTATCATAGCTATCATTAAATTACTCACTGTGACTGGTTGTCCTGCTTTCCTCAGGTTTTCTTCCGCCATCTGTGACAGCTTCGTGATCTGTCCACAGGTAGGTGGCTGTGTTCGACGGGTGTTGCTCATGACAGTTGGGGTCCTCCTCAGCATCAGTCTTGACATGGCTGCAACCGGGGGGTCCTCAGTTTCCTCCCAGAATCTCTTCTTTGGCATCTGGCTCATGATAAGGTTACAGATGTCTCAATGGCACCCAAATTGGCTGCTGATAAGGTCCTGGAGAAACACAAGCATAACCTCTACCCCAAGTTATTATTTTACCTGTTTCCCAACTTTTTGTTATCGGATCTCTCCACCAAACCAGTTGTTCTGCTTCTTTCTTTGCATCTGGTTTCTGTAGATGCTGTTCAGCTGCTGATAGCATCTGGCCTTTAGGCAGGCTCAAAAAATTTAAAGTCAATAATGCTAGATTCAATTGCATATGTGGTGTGCCTTAGTCCCTGTTTCCCCCCTTTTGCTTTTGCAACTGCTGTTCCAGGGAGAGATTCATTCTTTCCACTATGGCTTGTCCTTGAGAATTATATGGGATATCAGTAATGTGTTTAATATTCCATATAGAGAAAAACATAGCCAGAGCTTGGCTAGTATAGCCTGGGGCATTGTCCATTTTAAGAGAAGCTGGAATGCCCATCACCGCAAAACACTGCAAAAGGTGACATTTAACACAGGCAGAAGACTCTCATGATTGGTATGTAGCCCAGACAAAGTGAGAAAAGGTGTCCACACATACATGTACATAAACTAGTCTCCCAAAAGAGGGAACATGGGTGACACCCATTTGCCAAAGAGAATTAGGTTCCAATCCTTGAAGATTAACTCCTCCTCTAAAAGATGAGGAATGCACCATTTGGCAAGTTGGGCATTGCTGGATAATAGCTTCAGCTTCTTTTCAGGTAATGCTGTATTTGCGTTTGAGACCAGAGGCATTAACATGGCTAAATTGTCAAAGTGTCTGGCATTAGATATTGCAGTAGCAACTAGGCCATCAGCCATTTGATTCCCTGAAGTCACAGGTCCTGGAAGAGGTGTATGAGCCCTAATGTGAGTGATGTAAAAAGGGTGCATTCTATTCCTAACTGCTGTTTGCAATTGGGTAAATAAAGTCATCAGTTGTTCATCTGTATGAAATCATAACTGAGTATTTTCAATTAATTGTGTGAAATGAACCACATATGAAGAATCAGAAATCATAGTAATAGGCATATCAAAAGCAGTCAACATCTCAATTACAGCTACAAGCTCTGCTTTTTGAACTGAAGTATAGGGCATCTGGAAAACTTTACCTTTTGAGCCTGAATAAGAAGCTTTACCATTACTAGACCTATCTGTGAAGACATTTTCAGCACCTTCAATTGGCTTAAATTTAGTTATTTTAGGGAGAATCCAATTAGTTAATTTCAAAAATTGAAACAGTTTCATTTTAGGAAATGGTTATCAAGAATACCCACAAAGTCAGATAAATGGGTTTGCCAAGCAAGACTATTTATAAAGGCTTGCTGTATTTTTGCCTTCCTGAGAAGGACAATAGTTTTTCCAGGATCACATCCATGTAATTTAACAATCCAAGTTTTCCCATTTCCTATCATAGTAGCAATTTGATCCAAATAAGAAGTCAAAGTCTGTGAATTAGTATGTGGAAGAAAAAGCCACTCTACAAGATCTTGCTCTTGAACACCACCACCAGTAGGTGAATGCTGGGTTGAAAAAAAGAGCAAATCTAGAGTCTTCTCTGGATCTATTCTATTTATTTGAGCATTATGCACTTGTTTCTCAACTAGCTGTAACTGCCTCAGCCTCCTTTGTTAATTGCTGAGGGCTAGTGAGACTAGGATCTCCTCTAAGGATAGAAAATAGACTACTCATTGTGTAAGTAGGAATGCCTAGAGCAGGTTGTATCCAATTGATGTCCCATAGTAATTTTTGAAAGTCATTTAATGTTTTCAATTGATCCCTATGTATGGTTACTTTCCGTGGCACCATTGTAGTGTCATTTACTAACATCCCTAAGTAGGAGTAAGGAGTAGTAGTCTGAATTTTGTCAGGAGCTATAATTAAACCAGTGTGAAAAATCAAATTTTGCAGGTGATCATAACATTGGAGTAATATTTCTTGAGTGTGGGCAACACAAAGTATATCCTCCATATAATGAATAACATAACACTGTGAAAATTTTTTACGGGTAGATTCAATTGCTTGCCCTATATAAGTCTGGCAAATTGTTGAACTGTTTAACTTGCCTTGTGGCAACACTTTCCAGTGAAAACGCTTAGCAGGCTGCAGGTTGTTTACTGCAGGAATTGTAAACACAAACTGTTCACAGTCTTGCTCAGCTAAGGGGATAGTAAAGAAACAGTCTTTTAAATCTATGACTATTAAAGGCCAATTTTTTGGAATCATAGCAGGAGAAGCCAATCCTGGCTGTAATGCCCCCATGGGTTGTATAACTGAATTAATGGCTCTAAGATCTGTCAACATTCCCCATTTAGCTGATTTTTTTCTTAATAACAGAGACTGGAGAATTCCAGGGGGAATATGTTGGAACTATGTGTCCTTTTTCTAATTGTTCAGTAACTAAGTCCTCTAAAGCCTCCAGTTTCTCTTAAGTTAGTGGCTATTTTTCTATCCAAATTGGCTTATCTGTTAACCATTTTAAAGGTATAGGTTCTGGAGGCTTAACAACTGCCGCCATCAAAAATGATACCCTAAACCTTGGTGGGAACTTTGTCTTTCCACTTGAAGTGGTTACTTCAAACCTTGCAAATTTTTTCCTAGTCTCATACCAGGGACATACCCCATTTCATCAATCATATGTTGACTTTGAGGGCTGTATAATTGCTCTGGAATTAGAACTTGTGCTCTCCATTGTTGTAATAAATCTCTCCCCCATAAATTTATAGGTACAGAAGCTACAATTGGTTGAATAGTCCCAGGTTGTCCATCAGGCCCTTCACAACACAAAATATAACTACTTTAATATACTTCAGGGGCTTTACCAACTCCAACTATGTTAAATTGAGCAGGTTGAATTGACCATGTGGAAGGCCAATGATGTAGAGAAATGATTGAAATGTTCACTCCTGTATCTAACAAACCTTTACATTTCTTTCCCTGAATAGTTATTTCACAGGCAGGATGTTTTTCAATAATTTGATTCACCCAATAAGCTGCTTTGCCTTATTTGTGCTTCCAAATCCTCCTGTTCGTTTAGTTTCACTTTTCCCCATTTCCACACACAGCACAATCAGGAGCTGTGTTATACGCTCTCCTGGCTCTGCTTTCCAGGGAACAGAAGTAGATATAACAACTTGAATTTCCCCATTGTAATCTGAATCAATAACTCCTGTATGTACTTGCACTCCTTTTAAATTTAAACTAGACCTACCTAGAAGTAATCCTACCGTCCCCACTGGCAAGGGTCTATAGACTCCTGTTGGCACTTTTTGCAGGGGTTCCCCAGGCAGAAGGCTAACATCTTTTGTGCAGCATAAATCTACTGTGGCACTACCAGCTGTGGTGGGCGACAGGCCTGGGATGGGCCCCTCATGCTGTTTCCCGAAATCGGGGTCCCATCTTTATCAAACTTAGAGTGACACTGATTAGCCCAATGTTTTCCTTTTTTGCATTTTGGACATACTCCAGACTCAGCAGTTTTCTTTTTCCCCCCAACTGGCAGCCTGACTCGCTGATTTTTTTTTTACAGTCTTTTTTAGTGTGACCATGCTTCCCACAGTTAAAACAAGCTCCAGGAAATGGAGTATATCCTCTACCCACTTTCAGTCCTGCTATGGCTTGTGCCAACAAAGTAGCATTATGCAGATTACCTCCAATACCATCACAGGCCTTGATATAATCAACTAAATGCACTTTCCCCCAATAGGTGGCAGAGCAACCTGGCACTTGGGATTAGCATTGTCAAAAGCTAGTATCCGCAACACTATATCCTGAGCAGCCAAATCTGCAACCACCTTTTTAAGAGACTCCTATATCTGAGCTGTAAAATCTGCATATGGTTCTTTTGGTCCCTGCTTTACAGCACTAAAGGAAGGGTATTGCTCTCCTCCTGAAGTGATTTTTTCCTGAGCTCTAATGCACACTCCTCTAAGCTCTTCTATGGCATCATCCTGCATGACCACTTTTGCATCTGAACCAGCCCAGTCACCAACCCCCAAAAGTTGGTCTGCAGTTATATTAATTTGAGGTTGGGCCTGGGCATTGCAAGCAGCCTGAATGGAAGCTTCATCTAGCAGGAGTCAGGCAAGCTCGAGTAAGAGTGTCCCAGTCAATAGGAATCATCCGACTGCAAACAGCAATATTCTTTAACAGTCCCATTACAAAAGGAGAACCTGGTCCATATTGATTAATAGCTTGTTTAAATTCTTTGAGTAATTTAAAAGGAAAAGGCTCAAATGTAGCTATATTATTTCCCTGTTGATCTGGGGGGTGTATCCTAACAGGGAACTGCTATGCCTCTATATCACCCTCTCATCTAGCTTGCTGAATTCCTGCCTGAATAGAACTGAGAGTGGTCACTCTAGGCGCTGCCCAAACAGTCACTGGGGCCACTATTTTTCAGCCAGTGTTCTCTGGAAAAGAAAGATCTGGAGGGTCGGCCACTCTTTTTCTTCAAAATAATGACAGAGTGCAGAAGGGTAGGGACAAACCTCTCCCTCCTTTGCCGCTTTAGCTTTAGCTGGCAAACAAACCTGCTCTGTCACCTCTTCTGTTACTTCGTTATATTCTCCTTCCTCCTCATCATCAGTGTGAAAAGGTTTCAAGGTGGAACCAACCAGAGCCCACACTTGTCCCACTGTTACCCTGATGTTTCCAAGCTCCCCTTCTTACTCACCACAGGGATTGCTTAAGAGTACTCGGGTGTCCTCCAGCATAGTTCCACGTTCTCCAACCATTGCTCCGGCGACCCTTTAACCCGGGTTCAAGCCCCACGTATGGGCACCACTTGCCAAGACCAGCTCGATCAGGGAGACCCTAACCCAGCGGCGCTAAAGGGATTAAAGACACACACACAGAAATATAGAGTGTGGAGTGGGAATCAGGGGGCTGACAGCCTTCAGAGCTGAGAGCCACAAACAGAGTTTTACCCACATATTTATTGACAGGAAGCCGCCAGTGATAAGCATTGTTCCTGTAGATTATAATTTAACTAAAATGGGAAACTAAGGGATGGGCTCTGGCTAGTAATCCGCAGCAGGAACATGTCTGTAAGGCACAGATCACTCATGCTATTGTTTCTGGTTCAGGAACACCTTAAGCGGTTTTCTGCCCTGGGTGGGCCAGGTGTTCCTTGCCCTCATTCTGGTAATCCAGCAACCTTCAGGATGGGCATCATAGCCATCATGAGCATGTCACAGTGCTGCAGAGATTATTTTTTATGGCCAGATTTGGGGACCTGTTTATGGCCAGATTTAGGGGCCTGTTCCCAACAAAAAAGGAAAAGTCTGAGGAATCATGAGAACTGATTCTTAGACTTATTTTTAATCTACAGTAAAGACAATTCTGTGTTGCAAAAAGGATACATCTATAGACTAATGAAAATGAATGATGAGTTCAGAAATAGACCATTTTTCTTGCAATTCTATGTTTAATCGATTATCAATAAACACGTGAAGAAATTCAGTGAAAGGGATTGTCTTTTCAACAAATGGTACTAAAAACATATTGAATACCCATAGGAGAAACATAAATAACTTTCATTTATGCATATGTAAAAATAAAATAAAATTTCAGAATTTTTCAAATTCATTATGCCAAGAGAAAAAGTTAAGCCTTGAAAACTGATTCACATAACATGGCTGTTTTCCTTTGGTGAATGCCTGTTGCTTCTTGACCTTTGTGTTGAGATGTTATGCACTATCCAGGCTCCCTATTCTTTATTCAAACCTAGGCCAAATGGTAGGGATAGTTGGCCAGGCTGGTGTCGAACTCCTTCAAGTGATCACCCAAGCCACCCCACTCAGCCTTGGCAATTCTTTATAATACTAAATATGCCCTCATCATATGACCCAGAAATCTTACTCCTTGGTATCTACCCAAGTGAAATGAAAACTTATTTTCACATAAAAACCTATATATAGTGGATGGGCTCAAGGAATAGTCAACAGGAAACCAGTTACATTAAGCAGCCAGGTCCAGGAGTCCTCACAATTCCAACAGGCCTGAGATCCATCTCTGCTACCCAGACACACCCAGTGTCCTAGCCTGGGAATGTCCTTCCACCTCCAAAAGCAGTACCAGCAGGAACCAGTGGGAGCCGCAGTGGCAACAGGTAAACCAAGCAGAACAAAGTAACCAGGCAATTTAAATTTGGTAATACATCCCATAAAAGTAGGCCAGAATGTGCATGCTACACCTAAACAGGCTGAGTGCCTGCCAAAATAAAGAATTTATATAAGAACCCAAATTATTGTCAGTATCATCAACATTATTGTCAACAATACTGTTTGTGGTATTATACTGTAGCTTCATAAAATGTTACAATTAGGGGACACTAGGTAAATTGTACACATGATCTCTCTGTATTATTTCTTACAAATGCATGTGAATCTAAATTTATCTCAATTAAAATGGAAAACAAATACCCTATACATTAATGTATATATAGAGAATTGGTTTGTAATTGTTCCAAACTGGAGCAAACCTAAATGTTTCTCCACTGTAGAATGGATTAAAATAATGTGGTACATCTATACAATGAAAAACCAATTAGCAATAAAAAGAAAAAAATACTAATACATGCAACAGCATTTTAAAATCTCAAATCTATTATGCTGAGTGAAAGAAGCCAGACCCAAGAAGCTATGTATATAATTCCAGTTATATAACATCCTTTCAGAAGTAAAACTATAGGTCAATAAAAACCAAAGCTGAGGATGGGGACAGTGGTTGATTATTAGAGGCACAGTAAAATTTGGTGGAATAGGAATGGAACTTTTGTGATATTTCATTCTATATTTTGATTGTGGTTCCAGTTACATACATTTATACTTTTTCAACACTTTTATAATTATAAAATAAAAATCGTGGATTTTTCTATATATAAATTTTACCTTAAATAAAATGAAAATAGAAAAGAGGTTATATTATTTTGCTTGCTGAATACTTAAGTCCTATTATTATCATGAAAAGTAGATTATCTTTCAGCTTTTTGATAGCACGTAAAAACATTGAAACTGCAGTTCTAGCATTCTTTAATATCATTCACAACCTTGCCATTCCAGAAAGTTACATTTTTTCATTTTTCCATGTACGGCCTACATATGTTATAATTCTATGACTGAATTCAACACATACTGCTTTTCCACCTACAAGTAAGTATTTTTAATAGAAACATATTCATAATGACCATTTTCCATCTGTACATTAATCTAGGTAGTTAAGATATAATTGGCTTAACCTTTCCTCATTGGTGGACATTTGAGCTATATTAATTTTATTAGCATTATAAAGAAAACTCCATTGAATATCTTGATACACAGCCAAATTTTCTTTTTTTCCTCTTGGGGTAAATTTCAATATGCAGCATTATAGCAAAGGAGATAAATACTTTATTTTCCTTCATAAATACTATTCATGTTTTTCCAGAAAGATTTTTGCTTATGTTTCTGCTCACAATTGAAGTTTTAACAATTTTATTATATCTTATACTTACTGGTAGATAAAAATGGTATATATAATATTTTTAATTAATATATGAGTAATAGAGTATTTTGTTTTAATTTCCATTTTTCTTGCATATTACTGATTACTTTATTTCAAAAGGGGGTTTCCAATTTTATATCCTTTTGAAGCATGGTCTATCCATGCCCTTTGTACATAGACAACTAAATAAAATGAAACTAGGGACCAAGAGTTGTTCATAAGCAGCTAACATACTGGCTGCCATAGTGCTATGTACTCAAATATTTGTAGGAAGGAAGGAAGGAAGGAAGGAAAGGAAGAGAGGGAAGAAGGGATGGAAAAAGCTAATTTCTCACTGGAAAAGCAGTTATAAACAAGGAGTAATAATTTTAAGAGGCAGATCTGAAAGAAGGCTTTCTGAGATAATGCTTAACTTTTGCGCTTCTTATTTCATTTTGGATCCCCTTGGTTTTACTCCCAAGGTACCTACAACTACATTGCTTAATTCCTTTGCTTCAGAAGGACATTACAAAGAGAAGCACAGATTCAAAATAAATGACAGACCTCAGTAAATTTACATTATAACAGTCAAATATATACATAAAGGGTTTCTGCAACCAACAAAATCAATAAAATGAGCAGAGAAGTTTGAGCTGAAGATTTAAAAAGAAATACTCATGTTCAAATATATTGCTGATACAGATAGAGGAATGAAGTCACATTGAATAGGTCGCCATAGTCACAAAGCTTCCATAGCTTGTCATATTTTGCTGATTTTTGTTGCAGGTATTAAAATGTGTGTCATATTTTTCTCATTTTAAATTTTACCTATTCATCTTTAAAATGTACTTTTATTTCCAAGGTGAGGATGAAGCATCACCTGCAATAGGAATACTATATTTCTATACAGGAAAAAGTGACAACCCTGAAGTATTTGGCTTTGGGGGCTTTGACCATTTATTTTGCAGAGTAAAAAATTCTAAAATAGGGAAGGTTTGCTACTATAGACCCAAGCTGATGAGCTTTATTTTGTTTGGTTTTGTTTAATTTCCCCTCTCCTATCATTATAATATATAAGATACCAGCCTTATTAAAATGAAGAATTCTTGTTTGCCAGGTGAAACGGCAAAAGTAAGAAGTACTTATCTAGCAGAATAGTGGTAATAGTGAGAAATCCATCTTTGACAAGGAGTAGCAAAATCACAGATTGGTGGTTCTATGTGAGAATTTTTTTTTTTTTATTATACTTTAAGTTTTAGGGTACTTGTGCACATTGTGCAGGTTAGTTACATATGTATACATGTGCCATGCTGGTGCGCTGCACCCACTAACTCGTCATCTAGCATTAGGTATATCTCCCAATGCTATCCCTCCCCCCTCCCCCCACCCCACAACAGTTCCCAGAGTGTGATATTCCCCTTCCTGTGTCCATGTGATCTCATTGTTCAATTCCCACCTATGAGTGAGAATATGCGGTGTTTGGTTTTTTGTTCTTGCGATAGTTTACTGAGAATGATGGTTTCCAATTTCATCCATGTCCCTACAAAGGACATGAACTCATCATTTTTTATGGCTGCATAGTATTCCATGGTGTATATGTGCCACATTTTCTTAATCCAGTCTATCATTGTTGGACATTTGGGTTGGTTCCAAGTCTTTGCTATTGTGAATAATGCCGCAATAAACATACGTGTGCATGTGTCTTTATAGCAGCATGATTTATAGTCCTTTGGGTATATACCCAGTAATGGGATGGCTGGGTCAAATGGTATTTGTAGTTCTAGATCCCTGAGGAATCGCCACACTGACTTCCACAATGGTTGAACTAGTTTACAGTCCCACCAACAGTGTAAAAGTGTTCCTATTTCTCCACATCCTCTCCAGCACCTGTTGTTTCCTGACTTTTTAATGATTGCCATTCTAACTGGTGTGAGATGATATCTCACAAGCAATGGGGAAAGGATTCCCTATTTAATAAATGGTGCTGGGAAAACTGGTTAGCCATATGTAGAAAGCTGAAACTGGATCCCTTCCTTACACCTTATACAAAAATCAATTCAAGATGGATTAAAGATTTAAACGTTAGACCTAAAACCATAAAAACCCTAGAAGAAAACCTAGGCATTACCATTCAGGACATAGGCGTGGGCAAGGACTTCATGTCCAAAACACCAAAAGCAATGGCAACAAAAGACAAAATTGACAAATGGGATCTAATTAAACTAAAGAGCTTCTGCACAGCAAAAGAAACTACCATCAGAGTGAACAGGCAAGCTACAACATGGGAGAAAATTTTCGCAACCTACTTATCTGACAAAGGGCTAATATCCAGAATCTACAATGAACTCAAACAAATTTACAAGAAAAAAACAAACAACCCCATCAAAAAGTGGGCGAAGGACATGAACAGACACTTCTCAAAAGAAGACATTTATGCAGCCAAAAAACACATGAAAAAATGCTCATCATCACTGGCCATCAGAGAAATGCAAATCTATGTGAGAATTTTACTATGCAAAATCTTCTCCCTTCACCCTACCCCAGAAAGAGTAGCTCATGGGATATTGGTAGCCCATCTGGAGTGCTCAGAGCCAATTCTGCTAATGCCAGATAATAGTGTGTGCATCAGAGCAAAGCTGGAATAATCCTGGCAAGTACAGAAGTGGTAATTTGTGACTGACATTGAAGGTTTTCAGAGGATCTGGAATCAAACAACATATTTCTTTTTACTAGGAGTGACAGCACCTTCCATTGTCACACTAAATTCCCTTGTGCTATAGCTTAGTAAAATGAAAGCAAACATTATTTGGAACATTAGCTGTAAGTCATGCAAAATTCGGCAGCTCCAATTAGCATTTGAATAATAAATTGAAATGAGCCCAACAAATATGTCTGAAGCAGACTACTCGTGGAAAATATATACTTAAATATATTACTATCCAAGGTGGCAAGGGATACAAAATGAATGTTGGAGTTGGACATAAAACTGCCCACCTTTTCGTTAATCAATATTTATGAAAACTTACATATGGTTTACGATTTTCATTTCCTGAACTGAATCACACAACAGGAACTTACCAGATAAAACAGTTAATATTTGCAACGCATTCTGTTGTTATAATAATTGGTAGAATGGCTTAAACTAGCAAACCCCGGAATCCTAGGAATTTCCAGAATTACATATTTTCCAAAGTCTACATTAAAGACAAACAGGAAAATTTGGGATTGTAAGAAAGAAATCACAATAGAGAAAAAATCTTACTCAGATTAAAGGCAATGTAATTAAACTCCATGGGATCAGTGGAATTACCATAAAAACAATTATTTGGAAGGAAAACATGGGGAAAGAAACCAGGCAATTTTTTAACATAGTATTGGTGTTCAGGGAAGATTTTGTTTATTCATTCATTCATACTTTCAATTATCAAAACATTCATTGAGTATCTACTGCTTCTGACCTTTTAGTAAAATCTTCAGATAAAAAAGATAGATATAAAATATGTATTTTTAAAGAATCTCACCAATCAGTGGGAGAAGATGACACTTAGACAGATTGTGTAAAACGATGTGAAAATTCTGTAATGGAATTATGTACAAGGGAAACATTTATAACACTTTAAGATGGGCACTAAAATTTTCTGATAGGCTATGATGTCTAAAATAAATCTTAAAGGATAAATAAATATTATAAATTTGACCAGTTTGTGATCAGCATAAGAAAAAAATCTACAATGTAATTTAAAATATTTATCACCATGATACTGAGAGTGAGACACACATCTAATATTTATGATAAGAGGTGTTAAGACCACAAACAAACTTATTTCCTTTTCCTTTTGCTGACTTCAAGACCTGATAACTTTTATTTGTCATTTATCTACATAATAACTTTCCTTTATTCATTTACTGCCAGTTGCTTTAGTTAAAACACCTGAATAAGCAAGTCTGATTCTTGACCTTGTCCTAGGTGAGAGTGTCCCAGATAAACAAACCTATGGTGGAAAAGGTAAAGGGTGTAGGTTTCTTCTGATCTGGCATATTACAACAAAGTTGGGGCTTTTTGGCAAAAAGCCTTAAAAGAAGTTATTGAGGAAACCCTGAGATTTTAAAAGACACAGTAAGAATCTTCTGGACAAAAGCTACAGGTGATTTTCATACTTTACCTATCTTATGAAGGTGAATTGTTGCATTTTGGGATTGAGAGATGTATAGACATGGGAGTGAACTTGGAAAATTCCTACAATTTGGGAGTTCATAAAATATTTGAGAATGCCTCTTTCTCAGAATTAAGTTTGGTCTAGAGTATCATCTGAAATGCAAATTACGTTAAATTGCCAAAAATTTAACATAACAGGACAAAGTACCTGTCTGCTATATCCTCAGATTACATGACTCTAGAAGACTGAAAGTCATACAAAGCCTTCAGATATTGGAGGAGAAAATAGATCCCTGTTATCTGAACAAAATATACCCACTTTTAGAAAATTTCTCTTCATATTGGCATCTGGAGACTCTTTCTTACACTCACCCCAGTTAATATGAAAACATGTACCTTCCAAGTTGTGACGGATGTCAGCAAGCCCAGAACAAGTGTGTGGTGCTTCTCAGAAGTTTCAAAAATAATTCTGAAGTATGCTTAAGTGAATGTTAGACATGCACACACTCATGTGTACACAAACACACACATACTCACACACCCACACACACCAGATTCCCATGAATTCCACATCCCAGAGTAATAACTATCAATAGTTAAGTACAATTCTTTTTCAGAATATTGTCTACTTCATACAGACGTATACATTTTTAAAATAGACTTTCATTTTAGAACAGATTTATGTTCACAGCAAAATTTAGAGGTACAGACTTCCCATATAACCCCATCCCAAGGGAATAGCCTATGCCACAATCAACATCCCACACCAGAGTGATACATTTATTATGAGCTGTGAAACTGCACTGATATATTATTATCACCCAAAATTCATAGTTTACATTATGTTCACTCTTAATGCTCTACATTCAATGGGTTTTTGGATAAATATATAATGACATTTCCACCATTGCAGCAGATAGACAATTTGAACAGATTTTTCATATTTTACTTAGTTATTTGAAACCTCCTTTTTCACTAAACATCTTTCTGTCAGGGTCCAGGTAGAGCTACCTTACTTTTTCATAATGTCATAGAATCACATGGACACATGTATTTTAGTTAGAAATATGTTATTGATAGACATTTAGTTTTCTATTTTCCTTTTTATCACAAGCAAGGCTGAAATTACATCCTTTTTCATAAATATTGTCATGTCTTGTATATGCATATGTTTTGGACATTATATGCATAATGTCTAGATAGTACAGAGGAAAGATCATTGTCTTCAGAATCATAAAAAAAAGTTTTGTTCAACTACAGTTACATCATTTGCAATTTTAAAAACTTTGACAAAGTGAAACCATAATTTCATCATCAATAAAATAATCTCTATGGAATTGTGAAGATGAAATAATATAAAATACATAACATTTCTCTTAGGAACTAAAACTTACGTACTTTTTTTTTTTTTTTTGAGACGGAGTCTCTCTCTGTCTCCCAGGCTGGAGTGCAGTGGCGCAATCTCGGCTCACTGCAAGCTCCGCCTCCCGGGTTCATGCCATTCTCCCGCCTCATTCTCCCGAGTAGCTGGGACTACAGGTCCCCGCCACCACGCCCAGCTAATTTTTTGTATTTTTAGTAGAGTCAGGGTTTCACTGTGTTAGCCAGATGGTCTCGATTTCCCGACCTCGTGATCTTCCCACCTCGGCCTCCCAAAGTGCTGGGATTACAGGCGTGAGTCACCGCGCCCGGCCCATGTTTTTATCACTAGAGATTTTGTGTGGTCATGAGATTATCAACGTGGTCAGCTGTTATCACTCCTCTGATGCAGGACCATTCACTGAAATTCACACCAAAATGAGTTGAGGTGGGGGCACAGAGTGCTGACAAGAGGATGCCAGTGAGCTGAACAGCCTTTGAGGTGAACTTTGGAACATCTTGGCGCAAAAAGGCTACTAGGGCTCCTAAGCCAGGTACAGGAATTAGGGTCTACGCTTATCTTCACTAAGGCATGGCTCAGTCCTGGCCTGAAAGCTTTAGGACAGCTCCCAGCATTGTCCTGGAGGCAGTGAACACCAAGGGGAATATAGACCCTGCTGGTTCCATCCTGAAAGGGCAAGAGATTTGCAGAGACCTACCAACCTTTCTCTGTTTCAACCAAGTTACTAAAGTAGAAACCCCATTCTAGAGATCTAGGAGCATCCACTGTAAAAGTAAGAATTGGGGAAATCCCAAACAGGTTTTGTCACATCCAGTCTCTAAAGAATCAAGAGAAACAATCTGTCTCTGCTGACCAGGGCACAGGCAATGTGTGTGGCTAACTGTGGAGGCAACAGCAAATTTATAAATTAAGAGCCTCCATGAGATTTGCCATTCTGGATGGAATCATCTTTCTCCATTGCCACATTTCTGGATCTTCCACCATCTCAGGAATTGATATTCTTTTCTCTGATACGGTTTGGCTGTGTCCCCACCCAAATCTCATCTTGAATTGTAACTCCCACAATTCCCACATGTTGTGGGAGGAACCCAGTGGGAGGTGATTAAATTATGAGAATGTTTCTTTCTGGTTCTGTTCTCCTGTTCTCCTGAGAGTGAATGAATCTCACGAGATCTGATGGTTTTAAAAATGGGAGTTTCTCTGCACAAGCTCTGTCTTTGCCTGCCCCCATCCACGTAAGATGTGACTTGCTCTTCCTTGGCTTCCACCATGAGTGTGAAGCCTCCCTAGCCACGTGGAACTGTAAGTCCAATTAAACCTCTTTCTTCTGCCCAGTCTCTGGTATGTCTTTATCAGCAGTGTGAAAACAGCCTAATATAGAAGTATTAGTAGGGGATCTTGTGATCTTGTTGTGAAGGCCCTCATTTTTCTCTCCTCAAGAGTGATTTTCTCTAGTAGTATGCTTTACTTGTTCCTTTTCATTTTAGTGAATGTTTTTGCAATGTGGTTATAATGAAGCTTACAAAAATCATATATATATATATATATAGCAAGTTATTTTAATCAAATGTCAGCTTATCTTAGATAACAAAAAAAAAAAAAAAACTCTTCATTTTATCTCAATCTCCCCATAGTTAGGTTTTATCTTTTATCAACTTACATATTTTTATATTGCTTGTCTCTTGACAGGTTACTGTAGGTATTATTGTTTTTGATAGTTTTATATTTTGGGCTTCATACTTTTAGTTATGAGTGGATTGCACATATTTATTGTACTAGAATGTTCTGAGTTTGTCTGTGTAACTTAATTTTCCCAGTGGGTTTTATACTTTCAAATGTTTTATTTTCACATTGTTTATTTGTTTTCACATTGTTATTTACTTCTTTCAGATTGAAGAGTCGCCTTTAGCATTTCTTGTAAGATATCTGGTGGTAGTAAATTCTCTCAACTTTTGTTTGTCTAGGAAAGACTTTATTTCTCTTTTTCATGTTTCAGTGAGACCTTTGCTGGGTATAGTATTCTTGAATAAAAAGAATTTTCCTCTTTCAGGACTTTGAAAACGTCATTCTAATCCCTCCTGGCCTGTATAGTTTCTGTTGAAAAGTCTGTATGAATTTGAGCTTCTTTATATGTTATTTGCTTGTTTGCTCTTGTTGCTTTTAGGATGTTCTCTTTAATCGTATCCCTTCCTCTTGCTCAGCTCCTTTTTGAACACCAATAATTCTTAGATTTGCATTTTTGAGGTCATTTTCTATATCTTATAGGTAATATTCACTCCTTTTCATTCTTTTTTCCTTTTTTCTCTGACTATGCATTTTCAAATAGCCTGTTTTCAAGCTCACTGATTCTTTTCTCTGCCTGATCTTTTCTGCTGTTAAGAGCCTCTATCAAATTTTTTAGTTCAGCAAATGTATTTATCAGCTTTAAGATTTTTCTTTGATTTTTAAAATTATTTTAATCTCTTCATTACATTTCTTTGGAAAATGTTTGAATTACTTTTATGTGTTATCTCAGAGATCACAGAGTTTACTTTAAACTGCTATTTTAGATTCTTGGTCAGATAATTCACATGTCACCATTTTTTCAGAGTCACTCACTGGTTCCTTGCTCTGACCCTTTGAGGAGGTCATGGTTTCCTGCTTGCTGTTCGTTTTTGTGGGTGTACACCTATGTCTTTGCATTGAAGTATTTATTATTTATTCCAGTCCTCTCTGCCTGGCTTGTTTTGGCTTTTGTTGTCTAGGTTGGCTCAGAGATTCTCTGTAATTTACCTGTTGGTTGTCTTTCTTTTTTCTCCACTAGGTTATTGCCTACATTTTGGAATTAGATGGCACCTTAAACCCAGATTTGCCTCAGTTCTAGTAAACAATCAAAGTATCACATGTCCTGAATGGGGGTGGTTCCAAAGGGGCTAACCTGGTAGTGTGGGAAGGCTGTCTAGTAGTTTGTGCCCAGGAAATCTGTGAAAACAAACCTTTCACCACATTCTGTTGCTGAACAGCCATTCTGATTTTTCTTCTTTTTGACAGAGTTACAGAGCAGAGATTTCAGGGTTAGAGATGTTCATCCTGCCTCCCCTCTTTGTCTCTGGCTATCATCAGTGGTATTTTTCCATCTATGTACTCTTATGCTTCTATTGAGATTGAGACAGGAACAATTGTAGTTCCCTACAATCTTGGGTTCCCTGGCAATGCATGTTTGTTTTTGGTTTTCTGTGGTGAGTAATATAGTCAGCTTGCTTCTCCACCACCATTTTGGTGGTTCTCCCATGTTCTTCCATGGGAGAATTCCAAAGTTGTCTCATGTTTATTGCAGCACTATTCACAATAGCCAAAATATGGAATTAACCTAAGTGTTCATTAACAAATGAATGGATAAAGAAAATGTGACCTATATAATCAGTGGAAAACTATTCAGCCATAAAAATGAATAAAATCCGGTCATTTGCAGCAACATGGGCGAAACTGCTGTTTATTATGTTAAATGAAATAAGCCAGACACAGAAACACAAATATTGCATTTTCTCACTCATATGTGAGAGCTAAAATGGTTGGTCTCATGGAAGTAGAGAATAGATTAATGGTTGCCAGAAGCTAGAAAGGTTGGGGGAAGATGAAGAGAGGTTGGTAATGGGTACAAACATAAAGTTAGATAGAAAGAATAAGTTTTAGTGTTCAATAACTGGTAGGGTGACTAGATTTTGTAATAATTTACTGTATATTTCAAAATAGCTAGATGAGAAGATTCAAAATGTTCACAACACAAAGAAATGGTGAATGTTTGAGGTAATGACTACCCCAAATACCCTGATTTAATTATTACTATGTTTCAAAATATCACATGTCCCATAAATATGTACTAAATATATATATATATATGTATATTCATTTTTAAAACTGATTCATAGAGCACAGAACTGTAAAAGCTCAGTTTACTTGCATCTCCCCTTGGAATTCAGTCCTCCACACTAGACATAGCCTATGCAAGGTTAGAAGGGAAGATATGCATTATCTAGCATCCTGTCTATGACTGGGTGAATGAATGAATTCATGGCAAAGGAAGCAGGATGTATTTCAATTTCAAGTCCAAGGTTAACTCTCCAAACTATTTCACAGAATGAAAGTAGTGTTTTGATCTTGGACTCCTGTGTGTATTTCAGAATTTGGAAGTGAGAAGTATGTAAAACTGAGCAAATATAAAAAATATGGCAATGATCAGCCAGAGAGCTGTCAATGACAAAATTCTGGGGGCTAAAGCAGAAGATAAACAATGACATTTTCATTAGACTTGTTTGGTTTCCACTGTCACCACTAGTCCTCATTTTCCTCAAATGGACATTTTTGACTATCCCAACTGCTGGCTTGGGCTCCTCAGAGCCACCAGGACTTATCCTTACCTTAGGTAGAAAGAATTTAAGGAACTGTAGTTTGACCTACAAGACTAGAGGCTGGTTCACCAAGAAGCTAATGAAGCTCAAGCTTCAGGCCTTTCCCTTGTATAGGAACTTTCCAAGGCTCAGTGTATTCTCTTTCAGGAGCACCAGGAGGAAGCAATGACCCTTGACAAGGACCAGAAGCATTGAGTGCTCCTGCCTTCCTGGAAATTACCCTTTAAGGTTTCAGGCCACGAGAAAGGTAAGTAAGCAAGCTTCCAGCACTATCTTCTACACAGTCTCCAGAAACAACCTGTGCCATCATATCTCTCTTAGCAACCAGATTCCATGTTTTACCCCAAGGAGAAAAATTTGTATTAGATGCAACTTCCTTCCTAAAGAATGGTCCAAGGTGGGGAGAAGGTAGTCTTGGGAGGATAATCAGTGACAGCAAAGACCTGGCTGGGATGGAGCAAATGTAGCATCAAAGGTCTTCCCAAGGAACACTAAAGGCCTACAATTCTCTGATGGTTTTTTTCTCAGAGTTAATTTATCACTAACTCAGCTTAACCATTCAAATTTACTCTGGCAATAAGAAATTAGTGTAACTGTTGAGTAATTATAAACAGGAAGGCTTTCTTATTATAGAATAAAATAATATAAAATATCCCAAAAATCAACATGAAATATACTTTAAAACCTAGAAACAAAACATATGCCAAACTAACCCTTTTCCAAACAATCTTTTACATATAAATTCAAGATGTGTAGCTGTGTTGAACTTACATTTAATCAGCATCAGTCTTTATCAGACTGAAATTAAACGAAACCATTTTTCTTCCTGGTAGGCACAGTAATTCTTATATTGCAGAGTCACACCATCTGCTCTAACTTTAACATTTTGGGGATTTCTTTGAGAACAAACATATTTATAAAATCATTGTATATGCTGTTAAAATTGAAGCCAACGGTAGCCTTTAAATGCATCAAATCTGACGTTTATAACGGCCTAAAGAAAGCCCCAAGCCATCTCTACCTGCCAGAATCTATAGCAGTGTTTCCTAGCATAAACTAATCAAAAACTGTCACAAGAGTTTACACCGTCTGGCATCACAGAAACCCAAGTCTTCACTTAATGTTGAAGTTCAAGAGTTTTATCTTCTCTGTGTTAAATCACTTTGGGATTTCACAGTGAATTCAAAGTAAAACAACATATACACACAACAATATTTGGGGTATATCTGAAATCAGTGAAGCCATTCCCAGGTATCTTCTCATCCCATTAATTGTTAAAATTATTACGGCCACTATACATTCTTCTGCATGACATATATCACATAGCGATATCACTGAATACTCTAATGATGAGTTTTGCCTCCCCACAACCCATTTCTTTAGCTATTACAAAGGCCCCTTTGATACTGATGTATCAGTGTCTGTGGTATGATCAAGAGAACAGCCCTTTAGAACCAACTGAGGACTAGTTCATGAAGAGTCTTGAGAAGAATCTATATGCTATCATGTGAAACCAATTCTATTTCATCAAGATTCAAACATCACACTGGTTGTGAAAGAAATAAATGCAATTTATGGAGCAAGAGGAAAATTTAAAATAAGTCTAATCACCTTACAAAAAGTTTTTTACTACTTAAATAGTAAAACATACCAATCATTTTATTGGCATTAGAAAAGCTGCTTAGACATGAGTCCATCCCGGCTATATTTAAAATCATCTATAAAACATTCAATAAAATCAATGTGTGGGATTTATATCCCATATGATTCTTATTTAAGCAGATGATTCTTAAGTAAATACATAACTTAAGTGGACCTTTTTCTGTAGCCCAGACTTATCAACTGTTAATAATTACTAAGGTAGCAATATTGTGGATGGTAAAATGACTCTCTTTTATTCAGTAATACTTCAATTTTAGCATCATTCATTTGCTAATACTATTGACAATAGAAGCTTCTAGGGTATTAGGATTTCAGGCATTTGCTAAAATATTTTAATCACTGGCTTAATAAACGACAAACTTATTTAAAACTTATTTAAAGCATAAAGAAGTTGTGTTTGGGTACCTAAGTTTAAAAAAAAAATGTATCCTTTTCCTATGCTAACACATAGATATTATCAAATTCATTCAACAAAAAGAATCCCTGGTGAAATAGTACCAAAATGAGAGTAGCTACTCCAAGCATCCTAAAGGTTATACGATTTCTACCATAATTTCTTTCTTCAAGGACAATGACAGCAAAGGGAGAAAATGCCAAAACACCAAGCAAATATTGACATACAGTATATGAGCAGAAACTGCTGATATATGGAAATGATTGCAATGCACTATTTCTTACCAGTGATGCCTTCCATTTGGTGACAAAGAGGCATTCAACCAAAAGCTGTCTTGGGAGGCACCAGTTGCAAACCACTCAAAAAATGATAATATCCACAGAATAGAATTATAAAAAAATCTACTAGAGCTCTTCTCATTAAGGAGTTAAGAATTTAAAATGTAGGCTGGGCACGGTGGCTCATGCCTGTAATCCCAGCACTTTGGGAAGCTGAGGCGGGCAGATCACGAGGTCAGAGGATCGAGACCATCCTGGCTAACATGGTGAAACCCCATCTCTACTAAAAATACAAAAAATTAGCCGGGTGTGGTGGTGGGTGCCTGTAGTCCCAGCTACTCAGGAGACTGAGTCAGGAGAATGGTGTGAACCCAGGAGATGGAGCTTGCAGTGAGCCGAGATTGCACCACCGCACTCCAGTCTGGGCAACAGAGTGAGACTCCTTCTCAAAAAAAATAAAAAATAAAAATAAGAATTTAAAATGTAACTTGTCACTTCAGCATATTAAATTACATAGTTAGCTGCATGAAAATCTAGATTGACAGATATCTTTGAGAGCATATACAATAAGAAAAATTCCAAAAAATACTGTGCTATTGACATGCTGTCAGAATGAGTCATATTCCCAAAGTTGATTATTTTATTTAAAAAATTAAGTTGTTATTAAAGATAATAGTCATCAAATCTTGCTATTCTTGCTATGCTATATAGAAAAGTATATTACTTTCTAATGTTGTTTGCACAAAAATTGTATGAAATAATATTGACATATAAGAACTATAGTATGTGTCCAGATATTTGATCCAACAAGTTATACAGTCCCTATCTTATCATAGGAAATAGATAAGAAGCCTTGGTCTGAGCTGTAAGTACCATATAAGTACCAATGTGCTTACAGGCTATTTTACAGAAATCTATTGATCAACAATGAAGAAATTATTTCCAGGATTCATTCCTTAACAAAAATCAGTTCATTTGTAGGATCTCTTTTAGAAGATTGACATTGATTTTTTAAATTATCATTTGAGAATTACCAAGTACCCAAAATAGATGAAACCATAATAACCTTTCTCCAAGCATCTCGGTTACTTGAAGAGGTATGTTCTGATAGTGTTATATCTAGTGTGACAGAAACAGCTTCTCAGAATCATACCTATGCTTTCCTTTTTGGTTTACAATATTTTTATAAGCTTAAGTGAATTTGAGTAGGGTTGTTATAAGGGATTTATTAAACTTAAGGAGCCCTCCTTTTCCTTGACTGTTTTATTGTCACAGACACATGGATATCCTAATATGATAATGTAAAAATATTATTTGTAAAATTCTTGAAACATAGTATGGCAGAGACAAGAAAATCAACAGTACTTTCACCTGTTAAATTTCTGGATGGTACATTTCTTTTAAAAGTCAATTAAAAATATATTAATATAGATCCTGTGGCTATTTCAAACAGAAAAATAAATTAAGTTTAAGCCATATAATAGTGATTGTGAAAGAGTCTTGTCTAAATGTTTCCATTTAAAATTGTGACAAATTTCCAGTCAAATAAAAGAGAAGAAAATACTTATCAGATATGAATGGAAACACAAAGCTTTAAAACCACTGAGTAAATACATAGCTGTTTTTTGAGTTAGGCATTTTGAACAACTCATTACAAGTAAAGCCACTGGATTTGTTAATAACAAACGCACCTTCAAAAGTGCTTTGTAACTATCAGGTATCCAAGGATTATCTTTGTCACACAGGATTCAGAAGTTTGGGTAGGTCTTTAATTCAGTTTAAAAATGAAAGTAAAGGTCATTTGGTAAGAGTGCATGTGGATTTAGCCTTTCTGGAAAGCAATTCAATGATATTTATTTTAAAACATAAAGTTTTAAAAATGTACATTTACTTTGTTTTTGTTTGTGTTCTCCCAAAAGTAACAGGAGAGAAAGAAAAACAAATCACTGAAATGAAGTTTTAGACAAAAATTGTTGGGTAGGTGATTTCAGGAAACACATAAGAGAATGGGGAAGTGAGATAGAGAAGCAGGAGAAGCATTAAAGGGTGAGTTGATGAACAGGTCACCTTTGTGGGCAACTGGGACTCAATCCTGTTGGGGACATGTGAGAGATTGTGAAATATGCCTTGTGATTGAATTGTACCACTGAGAGCTGATGAATTCACCAGCTCTCATCTTTTGTTGGTTGAGGGTCACTGCAAAGGCATGAACTTTCCAGTTCATCTGGCCCTATTTTGTCAAGTATATCAGCTGCAGCATCTGGGGAATACTTTAGGCAGTGAGACTCTCAGGCAAGTAATCATCAAGCCATATGGGAATTGTGGGCAGAGACCTCCCTCCTGGGAATTATATACAGGTCCATAGAAATTAACATACATACGTGGAATTGTATGCACATGACTCAGGAAATAACACTTGAAAGCTTATTATTCCATCATGATTCTTACACTAAGTAGAGGAATACTACCAGTGAAATTTTTAAAAGGTCTTGTTACATGCACATGGTAATGCAAGAGACCAGTGGATTTTTGTTTAATGTAGGATTCTCTCGAAAAGCTATCTCCTCCCACAATCAATTCAAATGTCTACTGAGATTATGGTCACAATACATTCTACGGCCATTAGATGTCTAGTAATATGGCTAAATACTTATTTTTAGGAGATTGAAGATATCCTCCATAGGGTTTACAGATTTGGCAAATAAAAATACAGAACATCCAGCATGTACATTTTCAAGAGTTACCATTAAAAACTACCACAAACGGAGTGCTTAAAATAACACAAATTCATTTTCTCACAGTTCTGGAGATTTAAAATTTGAAATCAATGCGTCAGGATGGCTGTGGTCTCTCCAAAGTTTCTACAGAAGGATCCTTCCTTGATTTTTCTAGCTTCTAGTGGTTGCAAGCAATCCTTTTTGTACCTTGGTTTACAGATACATCAATTTAATCTCTGCCTCTGTCTTCATATGGCCCTGTGTGTCTGTCTGTCTATGTCTCTTCTTCTTGGGACATCAGTTATGAAATTTAAGTCCTACTCTTACCCAGCATAACCTCATTTCAACTTGATTACTCTGCAAAGACCCATTTCCAAATAAGGGTCACATTCTCAGGGTCCAGGTGGCATGAATTTGGCAGAGGAGAGGGGAGCATGATTCAACCCAGTGCACCTAGTTAAATTTGAATATCAGATAAACAATGAATATTGCCCCAAATGTTACATGAGACATAATTACACTAAATATTTTGATTTGAAATTAAAATTTAACTAGGTGTCAGGTATTTTTATCTTTAAAGCTTTCTGCTAGAGGGCATTTAGTCTTCAGCATCATCTCATGTATACATGCTTTTTGAAGACTCTCAGGTTTTGAAACTGGAGCCTGAAATTAAAGAAAAGTGTCAAAGACTCTCAGAGTGTCCTGAGGCTTGAATTCTAATCTACTTTCTCTAAGTAACTGCATACGCATCTGGATCAACCTTCTTTCTTCTTTATCCCATTCCTCAAGGAGTCTGAAGTCATTATTTGAATTCCACTTGATAAATATTTATTCAGTTATTCACAATATATGAGAATATGTGTGAATAATGAGTATAGGCACTTATGTAATAAAGAAAGAGAAGTAAATACGCTCTGTTTCCTCAAAGAGTCTACAGATTAGTTCTAGTAATGAGGATGACATCTCCCAAATAATTACTGTGAGGTAGACAAAGTATGTGCCATCAAAGTGTGCCACAAAAGTGGAAGGAATCTCAACTAATTGACATCCCACCCATTTGGAAGGCTCAGGTCAGATTTCATGGAGAGGTAGCTTTGGAATTGGGCCTTACAAGATGGATAAGATGGAAATATGAAATTGCTGATAAAGAATATCCTAAGTAGAGAGAATAACTTGACCAATGATAGGCATCATAAGCCTGGGTAAGGATGAATGAATCACCTAATTCAGTTGTTCTCAAACTTCTTTATGCTTCAAAATCCCCTGTATGTTGAATTCCTATAGTTCATCCCCAAGAGTGCTGATTTGATAGGCCCAAGATAGTTAATGATTTGAAAAGTTTCCCAGGTATTACAAAGTAAAATATAGATCCAAATGTACAGTGGCTGAAAGACAAAGTTTATATTTTGTTTATAGAGCAGTCCAAGGTTAATGTGTTAGACTAGGGTTGGGTTAGGTAGGAGTAGATTGAGAACAGAAATCTATCTGGTATTTCTACAACATATGTTATTTTAAATCTATTCAGTGATCTGAAAATTTTATAGCCAAGAAGTTTTTTTATTAACACAGACCCTTCTATCCTTCTTTCCACAATACTAAAATGTTTTTCCTGTTACTTATTCCTCATTGAACAGTTAAAAAGTCAAAGACTAATTCCCTTGTTCAAACTAATATGTAAATGCCCCATTACTGATGGTTTCCATTAGTCACCTAAAATGAATAATACTGAACTAATCTCCACTAATTGGTTATTTGTTTTAGGTTATGCTGATGTAAACAAATCAGAAACTCATCATGTAAATTGCATTAAAATAGAACTGGCTAACTTTTCATATAAATCGCCAATTTCTAGAAATAATAGTTCAAATAACTAAAAATAACAGGGTGCATCAAACTCCAGGAAATGCAGATTGCAGCTTGTTGTGTCTCTGCATTTTAAATAATCTTAAAGAAAAAGCTATTCCTCAAAACAGTCAAAATAGAAATGTGAACGTATACAGATACATTGCCTGACGGGATGGAAAATGCTTAAGTTCTTTAAGAAATTTCTTGTTCTCTTTATTTTAGAAAAACCTCACAACAGTTTCATGCCATACACCATCTTCATCTAAACAGACCACCAATGTATGCATTATCTGTTTTAAATGATCAACATAGTTCTCACCTACATGCTAAGTAACAATAATTTCTACCACTTGCAGTTTATAAAGTGCATGTTCCTGCTCTGTTTCATTTGGTCCCTATGAGTTGTGGATGGGTAGAGTAGGGGCTACAGGTGGCATTACATTTACCATGTCAGTAGTCAATATGAGGCATAATAATGTTACTGGAGATATCCAAGGTCACACAGACTCTTAGTGAGAGAAGGGCTTGAACCTGAGGCTCTTGATTAAATATCCAGTGGTCTTCATATAATGGCATAAAGTTCCATTGTTTCAGGAAAAGTTTAGTTTTATTAAATAATGTACAAGGGCAGAGTACTGAGCCACTGTTCTCTTTGCCTCATACTTGTGAGAAGCATTATCAGAATGTGTGTTAAATCACTGAGAAACAGCTATTGGAGATATGCAAACTTCATTAGAGTTTAATATCTCTGTGATTTTGTTTTAAAATAATTTAGCAAACTAAACTAATCAATATGATCAAGTAATGGTCTATGAAATTCTATTTTAAAGCAAAGCTATTAGATTTAAAGAATCTAAAGACAATATCTGAAACTAGTAAGTTTCTGCTAGTAATCTCCTTTATTGCTTGAATGAAATGCAAACCCAGTCACAAGTTCAGAAATAAAAGCTTTAAAAAGGAAAACTTGAAAATTGATTCTGCAGTTTTGTTTCAAATCAAGTCTTAATAGCTATGTTTTAAAACCCTGAAAATGGAAGTTTATAATGGACATGCCGTCATAGCAGTTATGAGGTACCACTGCAATGAGCAGCATGTTTCAGTGGAAAAGGTAAAACCTGTTTTACCACTCTTGGTAGAAATAAACTGTCAGCATAATTACACCCCCAGATTATCAACCCAATAGCTTCCTATTCAGACCATCCGAGGGACCCATTATTTCATTAATTCTCAACTTCGAAGGTTCTTCTAGCAAACAGGTACTAAAGCCGAATATCTTACAATAGGGAATAGTTCATTAAAGTGTGATGCTTCCCCATAGTGTCATATTACTTCATGAAGAATTTTTATTGACATGGCAAAATGATCATGATCTAATATAAAATGTGGGAAAAGCATGATGCCAATTATATTAGTTTACTAGAACTATCATAACAAAATACCACAAACTAGGTGACCTAAAAAAAAATTTCTCATAATTTTGGAGGCTAGAAGTTCAAGATTAAAGTGTTGGCAGGCCTTGTTTCTCCTGAGGCCTTTGTCTTTGGTTTGCATGTGGCCACCTTCTCAATGTGTCCTTACATGACCTCTCATCTGTGTGCATTCACCCTTGATGTCTCTTCTTCTGTTTATAGTGACACCAGTCATATTAAGATAGGGCCCCACCCTAACATGCGCATTTTAATCTTATCACCCCTTTAAAGACCTTATCCTTAAATATGCTTACATTTCAAGGTACTAGAGGTTGGGATTTCAACATATGAATTTTGAGGGGACATAATGTAGCCCATAACACCAATTATATGCAGAAAAAAATTTCTCTGTGTGTATGTGTACGTATGCTAAGACAAAATTAAAGGATACATACAGAAAAGTTAACAAACAAATAAGTAGGTTAAGTGAAGTTTTTTTTCTCCTTATATTCTTCTTAATTTTAAGACAATGTATGTTTATTTAAAAAGAAATGAATAAAATTACTAGCCATAAAATATCAGGGCTGCTTAAGGAAGCATATAACGGTGAGCCAAAGAAATTCTACAATAACCTATCTTTATAAGCAATTATCTTCCTGTTGTATTTATTTTGTTTCTTTTTATTTTATTTTGTTAAAATTAGAAACTGTTTCTTTAATAAAAATCTTAGACCATAGCCGAAATGTAATATTGGCAAGAGCAGAACTACTCTAGTTGATGCAAGGTTATTTTCCTTGTAACCCGTAAAGCATTCAGTTGCCCACAATAAATTTTTAAGTACTCTGAGAACACAGACTAAGTCTTATTCATCTTTGAAACTTTTAATCTCTAGCATAATGCTGTCAACTGAACACATAATAAATATGTCAAAAGATAAGACACTAAAATAAGAAGACAACAGACAATGTACTGAATTTAGTTCAAGGAATTCAATTTAAGTCCTTGTTCTATTGAATATCACATGGAAAACTTCCAATCATCCACAGAAGTTCTCTTAAGTGCCTTGGTTTACTTGTAAGTTTATAATGCAGAAGAAAAATCAATTTTCTTAACAGCTGATCCAGATTCAGGGAGAGAATGTCTTTGTTTAGAAAAGGTCTGTGACAAATACTTGAGATAGAAGATAAGATATAGAGGACAGGAACTCAGACCAAAAAAAAAAAAGTAAGTCTCAGTTTTCTTGCAGGAGAAAAAGAGATAAATTTGGTTCTTACTATTGATGGAGAAGATGAGAAGACAAGGATGAAGAAATAGGAGGAGGCAGAGAGAGAAGACATGGTGACAATATGGGGGCACAACATGAGATAACCCAGGCATTAGAAATTTCTGTGGCAGGGCAGGAGAAAGATCTAAAATACAGTTCAATTTTAAGTTGTTTGTTAGGTAGGGTGCAATTTGACCCCTCATCAAAACCGTGAACTTCTCCATAGAAGGTCTATTACACTGAAGAGCTTTATAATGATGGTTGATGGTAAATAGTGGGAGATGCAGAGGGAGAAGGGATGACACTATGAGGAGGAAGGAGGAATTACTCAATGGGAAACAGCAAGTTCTCAGGATTGGGGTGAAGTAACTGAGGCCAGCATGAGAATGTAAGCCATGAAGAATTTGAAAAGAAAAAAAATAAAACCCTTAAGAAGAGCTTTAGTCTTCCATTATCCATGATCAATCATATAAAGATCTTAAGTGGTTTTGTGATCTCAAGAGATATCTGGGTCATGTGTTAAATGGGATAATTTTGTACTACTGCTGACTTTATAGAATTACTGAATCAATCAAATGAGATAATAACAGCTAACATTTATGCAGGACTTACTATATGCCAAGAGCTTTTGGAAGCACTTTAGATAGTTTTACTCTTTCAGCCCTCACAAGAATGTCATGATGTTCCTATTGCATATTTTGTCTGCATTTTACAGGAGAAGAAATGAAGGCACAGAGAAATAACTTGCCCTTTTTCACAAACCTAATAAGTAATTAATTGGTGGAACCAGGATTCAAAACCTGTAATAACTACACTATTACATCTCAGAATAAAATAGTAATTGATGTTAATTAATCTGTATTGTAAGCAAATGTAAAGTATTACTTTCTGGCAGTTAGATTGGGCAGTTAGAGTTAGAAAAATATATAGTAATTCTTCCACCTCTCCCTCTCTCTCTGCTATATATATAGCAAAATGAATACTTAACGATCAATCATCTATATCTTTGTGTGCATGTGTTTGTTAAGAACACCTAAAATCTGCTCTCTTAGGAAATTTCCAGCATATAGTACAATACTATTATTTCTAGTCCTTATTTGGTTTATCAGATTTTTAGATATATTTATCTTATTTACTTGCAAATTTGTTCCCTTTGACCTACTTCTCCTCATTTCTTACTCTTCCCTCCAGTGACCACCATTCTATTATGCATTTCTATGTATTTGACTTTTTTAGATTTTATAAATAAGTTAGATCATGTAGTATTTTTCTTTCTGTGTCTGGATTATATCAGTTAGCAAAATATCCTCCAGTTTCATCCATGTTATCACAAACGGCAGTATCTCCTTTTTAAAGGCAGAATAATATTAATATATACATGCACACATACATACTATAATTTATTTATTCATTCATCTGTTGATAGATGCTGAATTTTTCATATTGTGGCTGTTGTGAATAATGCTACAATGAACATAAATGAACAGATATCTCTACAAAATGCTGATTTCATTTCCTAAGAAAATTGAAGAAGATAAAAATAAATGAAAAAAAGTCATAATTTGGACTGGAAGTATTAATACTGTTAAAATCCCCACATTATACAAAGCAATATACAGATTGAATGTAATCTTTATCAAAATTTTAATGGCATTTTTCACTGCCAAAAAGAAAAATCTAAAATTTGCATTAAATTATAAAAGACCCCTAATAGCAAAAACAGTCCAGAGAAAAAAAAGTTGGAGGCATCACATTTTCTGATTTCATATTATATCACAATGCTATAGTAAAATATTATGGTACTGGCATAAAATTAAACACATAGACAAATGGAACAGAATAGAGAGCTCATAAATGAATCCAACCATATATAGTTAACTAATTTTCAACAAGATCACCAAGGAGACGCAATGGGGAAAGGACAGCCTCTTCAATAAACAGTTTTGAGAAAACCGGATATCCACATACAAAAGAATGAAATGGATCCATCCTATACCACATAGAAAATCAACATAAAATGGATTAAAGACCTAAACATAACACTTAAACAAATAATACTTAATAGAAGAAACATAGGAAAAAAGCTTCCTGATATTTGCATTGGCAATACTTTTTTGGATATCACACTAAAAGTTCATGCAACAAAAACAGACATAAAGTAAGACTATATCGAAGTATCTGCACAGCAAAGGAGACAATCACTGAAATGAAAAGGCAGCCTATTTGTTAATATTTGGAAATCACATGTCTGATAAGGTTCTAATATCCAAAATATGTAAGGAATTCACATAGCTCAATAGCAAAGAAACAAATAACCTGATTTAAAAATGGTTCAAGGTCCTGAACAGACATTTTTCTACCTTTCTTAAATTAATAATAACTCACAGATGTAAGATAATGTGTTTTTTCCTAGTGTGGTCCCCTCCACTTGAAATATTCTTCAGCTTATCCTATCCCAGATAGTGATTCAGACTGAAATCCAGTGCTGCCTCTATTATCCAAGCCATAGATCTATGTGGCTATATATCCAAAGAAGGCACCTTTTAAAATATCACACTTTTTAAAAATGTGGTGTATATATACACAATGGAGTTCTGTTCATCCACAAAAATGAATGAAATTATGTCATTTACAGCAACATGGATGGAACTGGAAGTCACTGTTAAATGAAATAAGCCAGGCACAGAAAGACAATTATTACATGTTCTCACACACAAGTAGGAGCTAAAAAATTTAATCTCATAGATGAAGACAATAGAATAATAGGAACCAGGGGAGAGTTGGGGGAGCAAGGTAGCCAAATAGAGGTCTTCACCAGTCACCCTCCCCACAGAACAGCAAGTTGAACAACAATCCACACCAAAAAGCATGTTCATAAGAACCAAAAATCAGTTGAGCAATCACAGTACCTGGATTAAGCTTTACATCACTGAAAGAGGGACAGAAGTGGGTAGGAAAGACACTCTTGAATTGCCTACACCACCCCTCTACCATCGTCAAAAGTGGCCTCATGGCACTGAGAATCTGCATTTGGGGGAGGGAGAGAACAGTGATTGTGATACTTAGCATTGGAACTCAGTGCTTCCCTCTCACAGGGGAAAGCAACATCACACAGAACTCAGCCAGTGCCCATGAAGGAAGCATTTATACCAGCCCTAGGCACAGGGGAGTCACCCATCCCAGTGGTTGAAATTTAAGTTCTAGCAAGCCAAGCCACTGTGTGTTAAAGTGCTCTGGGGTACCAAAGAAACTTGAAAGGCAGTCTAGGCCACAAGGACTGCAAATCCTGGGCCAGTCCTGGTGCTGTGTTGGGCTCACAGCCAGTGGACCTGGGGACATGTGACCCAGCAAGAAACCAGCTGAGGTGGCTAAGGAAGTGCTTGTGCTCCTTCTCCTCCAACAAATGGCAGTGCAGCTCAAAGTTCCAGAAGAGACTACTTCCCTCTGCCTGAGGAGAAGAGAGAGGAGAGTACAGAGGGCTTTGTTTTGCAACTAGGATACCAGCACAGCTACTGTAGGATTGAGTACTGGGCTGAGTCTGCAGGCCCTCATTCCAGGCCTTAGCTCCTGGATAACATTTCTAGACACATCCTGGGATAGAAGTGAATCCATAGACTTGAAATGAAGGAATGAGTCCTGGCAGCATCACCTGCTGATTAAAGAGCCCTTGGGCTCTCAATGATCAGCAGTCATAGCCACGGATTACTTCCCATAGGCTTAGATGAGAATCAGAGATATATTGGCTTCATATGTGACCCAGTGCATACCCAGCTGTGATAGCTGTGAGGAGAGCCTCCTTCTACCTGGTAAAAGGATAGGGAAGAGTAAATGGGACTTTGTCTTGCAGCTTAGGCACCAGTTGGGACACAGTGGGGTAACACCAAGCAGGTACTTGAGGTCCCTGATTCCAGGCCTTGGCTCTTGGACAACGTTTCTGGACCTGCCCTGGACCAGAAGAGAGGCCACTGCATTAACGGGAGAGTCCCAGGCCTGATAGGATTCACCACAAGTTGGCTGAAGAGCACTTGGGTCTTGAGTTAACATAGGTAGTAACCAAGCAGTACTTGCCATGGGCCTGGGATGGTGGTAGCTATGGGGACAGAATCCTCTGCTTGTAGAAAGAGAAGGGAGGAGTGGGAAGGACTTTGTCTTTTGACTTGGGCCAGTTCAGCCTTAGAAGAATAGAGCACCAGGTAGATTCCTAAGGTTTCTGACTTCAGGCCTTGGCTCTCAGACAGCATCTCTGGACTCAACTGGGGATAGGAGAACTCACCATTCTGAAGGGAAGGACAAAGCCTTGCTGACATTGCCACCTGGTGACTGTAGAGCCTTACAGCCTTGAGTAAACTGAGGTGTTAGCCAGGCATTAGTTCTCATGGGTCTTAAGTGAGATGCAGTGCTGTGCTGGCTTCCGGCCTGATCCAGCACAGTCCCAGTGGTGGTGGCCACAGGGGTACTTGTGTCACCCCCCTCCTCAATTCCAGAAAGCTCAGCACAGAGAGACTCCATTTCTTTGAGAGAAAGTTAGGGAAGAAAACGAGAGGCTCTGTCTGGTAATCCAGAAAATTCTTCTGGATCTTATCCAAGACCACCAAGGCAGTACCTCTATGAGTCTGCAAGAAATAGTGTTACTAATGCAGATATAGTTGCAATGACTAAAAACTTAGATTATAAGACTCAAGTCCCTTTGAATACCTAGAAAGCCTTCCCTAGAGGGATAGGTACAAACAAGCCCAGATAGCAAAGACTACAATAAATACTTAACTGTTTAATGTCCAGACACTGATGAACATCCACAAGCATCAAGACCATCCAGGAAATCATGACATCAACAAACAAACTAAATAAGGCACCAGGAAACAATCATGGAAAAATAGAGATGTAGGACCTTCCAGACACAGAATTCAAAATAGCTGGCTGGGAGTGATGGCTCACACCTGTAATCCCAGCACTTTGGGAGGCCAAGGTGGGTGGATCACTTGAGCCCAGCAGTTCAACACCAGACTGGTCAACATGGCAAAAACCCATCTCTACTAAAAATACAAAAATCAGCTAGGCATGGTGGCATGTGCCTGTAGTCCCAACTACTCAGGAGGCTGAGGCATGAGAATTGCTTGAACCTAGGAGGTGGAGGTTGCAGTGAGCTAACATCATGCCACTGCACTCCAGCCTAGGTGACAGAGTGAGACTTGGTCTTAAAATAAAATAAAATAAAATAAAATAAATAAAATTAGCTGTTTTGAGAAAACATAATGGAATTCAAGGTAACACAGAGAAGGAATTCAGAATACTATCAGATAAATTTAACAAAGAGATTGAAATAATTTAAAAGAATCAAGCAGAAATTATGGAGTTGAAAAATGCAATTGACATGCTAAAGAATGCATCAGCATCCCTCACCAGCAGAATTGATCAGAAAGAAGAAAAAAATAGTGAACTTGAAAACAGACTATTCAAAAAGACACCATCAGAGTAGACATAAGAAAAAAGAATAAAAAAGAATAAAGCATTCCTGTAAGACCTAGAAAACACTCTTAGGGCAAATCTAAGAATCATTTGACTTACAGGGGAGCTAGAGAAAGGAATAGGGGTAGAAAGCTTATTCAAAGGGATAATAACAAAGAACTTTCCAAATCTGGAGAAAGATCAATGTTCAAGTATGAGAAAGCTATAGAACACCAAGCATATTTAATCCAAGGAAGGCTACGTCAAAACATTTAATAATCAAACTCCCAAAGGTCAAGATTAAAGAAAGGATGTTAAAAGCAGCAAGAGAAAAAAAATACAATGGAGCTCCAATACCTCTGGCAGAAGACTTTTCAGTGTAAACCTTATAGGCCAGGAGAGAATGAAATGACATATTTAAAGTGCTGAAGGAAATAAAAACTAAACCTAGAAAAGGCTGAATACTAGAATACTATATTCAATAAAAATAACCTTCAAATATGAAGGAGAAATACTTTCCCACTCAAACAAAAGCTGACAGATTTCATCAACTCCAGCTCTGTCCTA
This sequence comes from Gorilla gorilla gorilla, assembly GCF_029281585.2. NCBI lineage: Eukaryota > Metazoa > Chordata > Mammalia > Primates > Hominidae > Gorilla > Gorilla gorilla. The sequence continues at coordinate 178,324,093 of NC_086017.1, forward strand.
CAAGAAACGCTAAATGGAGTCATCAGTATGAAAAAAAAAGAGGTTAATAAGCAATAATAAATCATCTGGGGGGAGTGGCCAAGATGGCCAATTAGAAGCAGCTAGTGTGTGTGATTCTCACAGAAAGGAACAGAAGGGGTGAGTAAATAGAACACCTTCAACAGAAATATCCAGGTATATGCATTGGAATTAACCGAGGAAACAACTTGACCCACAAGACAAGACAATGGCCCATCTGGAGACATAATTGAGCCAGGAGATCTTTCCCAGCCCAGGAAAGTGGTAAGAGAATGTGTGCCTCCAGGAAACCACACCACTCTTGCAGATCATTGCAACTCTCAGATTAGGAGATCTCCTTGTGAACCCACTCGCTAGGGTCTTCAGTCTTCATTCAGCCTGACAGACAGAGCTACATGGAGTTTTGCAGAGCAGCCACTCAGGCTTGTGTGGAGATTCTGGAGACAGATATTTGGGCTTTCTGGCAAAAGTAGCTGCAGCTCTGGCAAAGTGGGAGGTTAGACTCCTGTACATACCCCTAGGCAAAAGCTGAATCCAGGGGCCTGAGCAGCAATAGCCTACAGGCCCCACTTCCATAGCCCCTCACAAGATAAGACCCACTGGCTTGGAATTCCAGCCAGCTAGCAGTAGCGGCATTGCACCTGCCTAAGAAGGAGTTCCCAGGGGGAGGGACAGGCTGCCATCTTTGCTGTTTGGGTACCTGAACCATTCCAGCCTTCAGGCTTTGGAGAGTCTGAACTGACCCAGGGCAGAAGGGATCCCCCAGCACAGCACAGTTGTCTACAAAAACATGGCCAGACTGCTGCTTTAAGCAGGTGCCTGATCTGTTCCTCCTCACTGGGCAGGACCTCCAAACCAGGACCTCCAGCCACCCTCACCCAAACTCTCCAGCCAACAGAGATCTGAATTGCCCCTGGGATGGCTCTCCCAGAGGGAGGAGTGGGCCACCATCTTTGTTGTATAGGTGAGTTAGCCATTCCAGCCTTTGGGCTTTGGAGAGTCTGAGCCAACCGGAGGTGGAAGGGATCCCCTAGCACAGCACAGCTGCACTACAAAAATGTAGTCAGACTGCTTTTTTAAGTGGGTTCTGATCCCATTCCTCCTCACTGGGTGGGATCTACAAACCAGGGTATCCAGCCACTTCCTACAGGTGACTTTGGGCCAACAACAGGTCTGTCCCTCCCTGGGACAAAGCTCCCAGGGGAAGAAACAGGCTGCCATCTTTGCTGTTTTGCAGCCTTCACTGGTTACACCTTCAAGTTCTGGAAAATCCAATGTGACTAAGGACTGGAGGTGGTCCCAAGCATACCACAGCAGCTCCACAGAAAAGTTGCCAGACTGTTACCTGAGTGTCCATTCCCATATCTTCTCACCAAGCAGTTCTTCCAGGCCTGGGCCTCCAGCCACCTCCCACCAGAGCCGTTGAGCCAGTACCAACTCAGCACCTCCCTGGACAAAGACTGTAGGAACAACTGAAAGCCTCTCTGCCACTGCCTCTGCAGTGGAACTGCCCTTGCCATCCTGGGACTAATGAAGGAACAAAGACCCTAAGCCTTATCCACAGCTCCAACAAGCTGCAGTTGACCCAAGGAGAGGAGGCCAGTCCATCTCCCATGGGACCCACATACCCCCACAGCTTGTTACCAGACAAGGAACCCCTGGCATGGACCCACAGCACAAACCCTTCATCTTGGGCTAACTGCACTGATGACCCTTGGCTACAACCACTATTAAGATCTCTTCCTCTGCTGCCTCTAAGCTGGGGCAGGAACATAAACACTGAGATTGTTCTAGAGCTGCAGTGGGCAATCCAAAAGTGCCAAGTCATGAACTACAGCCAGCACTCAAAGGGAAGAGGAACCCACAATTTCAGAGCACTGACAGGGACCATGGCTACAATTGTGAGGAAATACAGAGGAGTCACAGAACTGAGCAAGAGTCTACTACCTGACCAATAAGCCTAAGTGTCACCTGCTGGATCACACCCTAAAGCTTCAACACCAAAAGTATCTCACCAACATACCATCCCTCTGAAACCAGAGACAAGAAGTCAGTTTCAAATAAAGACCCTACACAAAGCCTCAGCCAGGTGAAAACATCAAGATTATATGTCTATTGACTGGGCTCAATCTACACTGAAGTTAAAGGAAAACCCACACACAGGGATGAGAAAGAACCAATGCAAGAACTCCAGTAACTCAAATGGCCAGAGTGTCATATATCCTACAAATGATCACACAAGTTTTTCAACAAGGGTTCTTAACCAGGCCAAAGAGGCTAGAATGACAGAAATAGAATTCAGAATATGGGTAAGAACAAAGATCACTGAGATTCAGGAAGATGGCAAAACCCAATCTGAGGAAAATAAGAATCACAATAAAGTGATACCAGAACTGAAGGAGGAAATAGCCTGTAGAAAAAGAACCTAATGGGGGTGTGATAGAGATGAATAACACAATACAAGAATTTCACAATGTAATCACAAGTACTAACAGCAGAATAAACCAAGCTGAGGAAAGAATCTCAGAATTTGATGACTGGTTCTCTGAAATAAGAAGTCAGACAAAAATAAAGAAAAAATAATAAAAAGCAAGGAACAAAACCTCCAACAATTATGGGGTTTCATAAAGAGACCAAATCTATGAATCACTGGCAGCCCTGAAAGGGAGGGGGAGAAAACAAACAACTTGAAAAACATATTTCAGGATATCATCCATGAAAACTTCCCCAACTTTGCTAGAGAGGCTAACAGTCAAATTCAGGAAGTACAGTGAACTCCTGCAAGATTCTACATCATCCCAAGATAATGAGATTTTCCAAGGTCGAAATGAAAGAATGTTATAAAGGCAGCTAGAAAGAAAAAGCAGATCACCTACAAAGGGCTCCCTATCAGGCTAATAGCAGACCTCTCAGCTGAAACCTTACAAGGCAGAAGAGACTGAGGGTCTATAATCAATATTCTTAAAGAAAAAAAAAATCTTCAACCAAGAATCTTATATCCAGCCAAACTAAGTTTCCTAAGTGAAGAAGAAATAAGATCCTTTTCAGATAAGCAAATTTTGAGGGACTTCATTACCAGAAGACCTGTTTCACAAGAGATCTTGAAAGAAGCACTAAATGTAGAAAGAAAAGATGGTTACCAGCTAATACAAAACCACACTTCAACATACAGACTAGTGTCACTGTAAAGCAACCACGCAAGTAAGCCAACATAATAACCAGCTAAGGGCACAATGACATATTAACTTTGAATGTAAATGTACTAAATGCCCCACTTAAAAGACACAGAGTGGCAAGCTGAATAAAAAAAGCAGCACCCAGACCCATCTTACACATAATGACACCCATAGGCTAAAAATAAAGTGTTGGAGAAAAATCAACCAAGCAAATGGAAAACAGAGAAAAGCAGGGGTTGCTATCCTAATTTCAGACAAAACAGACTTCAAACCAGCAAAGATAAAAAAAGACAAAGGACATCACATATTGGTAAAGGTCTCAATTCAGCAAGATCTAACTAATTTAAATACATATGCTCTCAACACAGGAGCACCCAGATTCATTAAGCAAGTTCTTAGAGACCTACAAAGAGAAATAGACTCCCACATAAATAATAGTGTGAGACTTCAATATTTCACTGACAGTATTAGACAGATTATCAAGGCAGAAAATTAACAAAGATGTTCAGGACCTGAACTCAACATTAGAACAAATGGATCTCATAGACCTCTGCAGAACTCTCCACACGAAATAACAGAATGCACATTCTTCTCATCATCACATGGCACATACTCTAAAATCAAACACGTACTTGGACATAAAATTCCTCAGCAAATGTAAAAGGACCAAAATCATAGCAAACACAATCTCAGACCAGCGCAATAAAAATAGAAGTCAAGACTAAGAAAATTGCTCAAAATCATGCAATTATGTGGAAAGTAAAACAACATTTTCCTGAATGACTTTTGAGTAAATGACAAAATTAAAGCAGAAATTAAAAAGTTTTTCAAAAATAATGAGAACAAAAATACATTTCAAAATCTCTGGGACACAGTTGAGACAGTGTTGAGGAAAATTCATACCATTAAATGCCCACATCAAAAACTTAGAAAGATCTCAATTTAACAACCTAACTTCGCAACGGAAAAAATTAGAGATGCAATACCAAACCAATCCCAAAGCTAGCAGAAGACAAGAAATAACAAAAATCAGAGAAGAACTGAAGGAAACTGAGACATGAAAAGTAATTCAAAAGATCAACAAATCCAGGAACTGTTTTTTTTAAAAGATTAGTAAAATAGGCCACTAACTAGATTAATTAAAAGTAAAAGAGAGAAGATCCAAATAAACACAATTAGAAATAACAAAGGGTGTGTTACTACTGGCCCCATAGAAATAAAAACAATCATCAGAAACTACTATGAACACCTCTATGTACACATACTAGAAAACATAGAAGTTATGGATATATTCCTGGACACATACACCCTCCCAAGACTGAGCCAGGAAGAAATTAATTTCCTGAACACATCAATAATGAGCTCCAAAACCGAAATAGTAATAAATACCCTAACAACCAAAAAAATCCCAGGATCTGATGGATTCACACTCAAATTCTACCACACGTACAAAGAAGAACTGGTGCCATTCCTACTGAAAGTATTCCAATAAATTGAATAGGAGAGACTTCTCCCCAATTCTTTCTGTGAGGCCAGCATCATCTTGATACCAAACCCTGGCAGAGACCCAAGACAAAAAGAAAACTTCAGGCCAATATTCTTCATGAACATCGATGCAAAAATCATCAACAAAATACCTGCAAACTGAATCCAGCAGCGCATCACAAAGCTAATTTACCATGATCAAGTAGGCTTCATCCCTGGGATGAAATGTTGTTTCAACATACAAAAATCAATAAGTGTGATTCACCACATAAACAGAACTAAGGGAAAAAACCATGTGATTATATCAGTACATGCACAAAAGGGTTTTGACAAAATTCAACATTGATTCATGTTAAAAAACTCTCAATAAACTAGGTATTGAAGAAACATACCTCAAAATAATCTGTCATCTATGACAAACCCACAGCCAACATTATACTGAGTGGGGAAAAACTAGAAGCATTTCCCTTGAAAACTGGTACAAGACAAGGATGCCCTCTTTCATCACTTCTATTCAACATAATACTGGAAGTTCTAGCCAGAGCAATCAGGCAAGAGAAAGAAAGGGCATCCAAACAAAAACAGAGGAAGTCAAACTATCTCTGTTTGCATATGACATGATTCTATATCTAGAAAACCCCATAGTCTTCATCTAAAAGCTCCTTCACCTGATAAACAACTTCAGCTAAGTTGCAAAATACAAAATCAACGTACAAAAATCACAAGCATTCCTCTACACCACCGACAACCAAACTGAGAGCTAAATTAAATAGGCAATCCAATTCACAATTACCACAAAAATAATATATCTAGAATACAGCTAGCCAGGGAGGTGAGAGTTCTTTACAATGAGAGTTACAAAACACTACTCAAAGAAATCAAAGAAGACACACACAAATGGAAAAACAACCATGCTCATTGATAGGAAGAATCAATGGTACTAAAATGGCTATCCTGCCCAAAGCATTTTACAGATGCAATGCTATTCCTCCCAAGCTACCAACAATATTCTTCACAGAACTAGAAAAAATTCTTTTAAAATTTATATGGAACAAAAAAAGAGCCTGAATAGCCAGGGCAATCCTAAGCAAAACAAATAGTTAGAGAAGCCATGTTACCTGACTTCAAACTATACTACAAGGCTACAGTGACCAAAATAGCATGGTACTGGTACAGAAACAGGGATATAGACCAACGGAACAGAATAAAGCACCCAGAAATAAGGCTGCACATCTATGATCATCTGATCTTTGACAAAGCTAACAAAAACAAGCAATGGGAAAAAGATTCCCTATTCAATAAATGGTGCTGGGATAACTGGTTAGCCATATGCAGAAGATTGAAGCTGGACCCCTTTTTTATATCATGTACAAAACTCAACTCAAAATGTATTAAAGACTTAAATGTAAAATCAAAACCTATAAAAATCCTAAAAGACAACCTTGGTAACACAATCCTGGACCTAAGAATGGGCAAAGGTTTCATGACGAAGATGCCAAAAGCAATTGCAACAAAAGCAAAAATTGACAAGTGGGATCTAATTAAACCTAAGAACTTCTCCACAGCAAAATAAGCTATCAACAGAGCAAACAGACAACCTATAGAATAGGAGAAAATCTGTGAAAACTATGCATCTGATAGAGGTCTAATATTCAGCATCTATAAGGAACTTAAATTTAAAAGAGTAAAACAACCCCACTAAAAACTGGGTAAAGAACATGAACAGACACTTCTCAAAGGAAGACATACATGAAAGCCAACAAGCATATGAAAAAAGTTCAATATCACTGATCATTGGAGAAATGCAAATCAAAACCACAATGAGATACCATCTCACATCAGTCAGAATGTCTATTGCTAAAAAGTTAAAAAATAACAGACGATGGCAAGGTTACAGAGGAAAGAGAACACTTATACACAGTAGGAGTGTAAATTAGTTCAATCTTTGTGAAAAGAAGTATGGTGATTCCTCTAAGAGCAAAAAGCAGAACTACCATTCAACCCAGCAATCCCATTACTGGACATATACCCAGAGGAATATAAAGCATTATACCATAAAGACACATGCACGTGAATGTTCATTGCAGCACTATTCACAATAGCAAAGACATAAAATCAACCTAAATGCCCATCGATGTCACCATGGATTTAAAAAATGTGGTACATATACACCATGGAATATTATGTAGCCATAAAAAGAACGAGATCATGTCTTTGGTGAGAACATGGATGGAGCTGGAGCCTAACATCTTTAACAAACTAATGCAGGAACAGAAAACCAAATGTCACATGTTTTCACTATTTTTTTTTTTTTTGAGATAGAGTCTCGCTGTGTCGCCCAGGCTGGAGTGCAGTTAGCCAGGATGGTCTCAATCTCTTGACCTTGTGATCTGCCCACCTTGGCCTCCCAAAGTGCTGGGTTTACAGGCATGAGCCACCATGCCCGGCCCCTTTCTCACTTTCAAGTGGGAGCTAGATGATAAGAACTTATGAACACAAAGGTGTCTTCTTGAAGTCAGAGGGTGGGAGGAGGGAAAGGAGCAGAAAATATAACTATTGAGTGCTGAGCTTAATACCTGGGTGATGTAATAATATGTACAACAAACCCCCATGACATGTGTTTATCTATGTAACAAACCTTCACATGAACTCCCAAACATAAAATAATAATTTAAAAAATCATCTGAAAGTGAAAACTCACTGGTAAGAGTAAGTACACAGAAAAACATAGAATATTATAACACTGTAATTGGGTTGTATAAATTAATCATATCTTCAGTAGAATGATTAAAAAATCAACTAATCAAAAATAATAAATACAACCTTTCAAGACATAGTACAATAAACAAAATTAATGGAAACAACAATAAGTTAAAATGCCAGGGAATTGCGTTAAAGTGTAAAGTTTTTACTGGTTTTCTTTTTGCTTGTTTGTTTATGCAATCATTCTTAAGTCGTCATCAGTTTAAAATAATGGGTTATAAGATATTATTTGCAAGCCTCTTGGTAACCTCAAATAAAAAATACAACAGATACACAAAAAAATAAAAAGCAAGAAAGTAAAGCATATCACCAGAGAAAATCATCTTCACTAAAAAAAAGAGAGTGAGAGAAAAGAATAAAAAGAAGACCACAAAACAACCAGAACACAAATAACTAAATGGCAAGATTAAGTTCTCAATTACCACTGATAAGATTGCATATAAATGGACTAAGCTCTCCAATCAAAAGACATGGAATAGCTGAATGAATATAACAACAAAACTGAACAATCTTTTGCCTACAAGAAACACACTTCCTCTGTAAAGATACACATAGACTGAAAAACCAGTGTATGGAGAAAGATATTACATACAAACAGAAACCAAAAAGAAAAGGAGTAGCTATACTTGTATCAAAAAAAAAAAGATTTCAAAACAAAAACTGTAAAAGAGAGACAGAGACAGAGGTGGTCATTATATAATGATGAAGGGGTCAATACAGCAAGAGGATATAACAAGTTTAATATGTTCACAACACTGGAGCACCTGGATATATAAAACAAATATTAGAGCTAAACACAGAAATAGACCCCAATACAATAATACCTGGAGACTTCAACATCCCACTTTCAGCATTACACAGATAATCCAGACAGGAAATCCACAAAAAAATGGACTTAATCTGCATTATATACCAAATGGATCTAATAGATATTTACGGAACACTTCATCCAAAGGTTACATACAGAATACAGATTCTACTACCACATAAATTATTTTCAAGGATAGATCATAAGGTAGGTCACAAAACAAGTCTTTAAAAGTTCAAAAAAACTGAAGTTATATCAAGTATCTTCTCTAACCATGATGGAATAAAACTATAAATCAATAACAAGAGGAATTTTGGAAACTACACAAACACATGGAAATTAAACGATATGTTCCTTAATTACTAGTAGGTCAATGAAGAAATAAAGAAATTTTAAAATGTCTTGAAACAAATTAAAATAGAAAGAAAACATATAAAAACATATTGGATACAGCAAAGGCAGTACTAAGAGGAAAGTTTATAGCTATAAGTGCCTACATCATAAAAGTAAAAACAACGTAATGATGCAACTTGAAGAACTAGAAAAGCAAGCACAAACTAAACCCACAATTAGTAGAAGAAAATAAATAATAATGCTTAGAGAGGAAATAAATGAAACTGGATTTAAAAAACTACAAAAGATCAATGAATGAAAAATTGTTTATTAAAAGGTAAACAAAATCAATAAACCTTTATCCAGACTAACTAAAGGAAAGACCCAAATAAATGAAATCAGAAATGAAAAAGTAACATTACAGCCGATACTGCAGAAATTCAAAGAATTATTAGAGGCTACTATGAGGAACAATGTGCCAATAAATTGAAAAACACAGAAGAATTGGATAAATTTCTAGACACATTCAACCTACCAAGATTGAGCCATGAAAAAATCCAAAACTGGAACAGACCAATAATAAGTAATGAGTTCGAAGTTGTAATAAAAAGAAGAGCCCAGGACACAATGGCTTCACTGCTGAATTTTACCAAACATTTAAATAAGAATGAATACCAATTCTGCTCAAACAATTCTGTAAAATAGAGAAGGAAGGAACACTTTCACACTTACTCTAGGAGGCCAGTTTTACCATAACACCAAAATCAGATGAAGACACATCAAAAAAAGAAAACTACAGGCCAGTTTCTCTGATGAACATCGATGCAAAAATCCTCAACAAAATACTAACAAACTAAACTTAACAACACATTAAAAAGATCATTTTTCAAGACTAAGTGGGATGCATTGCAGAAATGCAACAATGGTTCAACGTACACAAATTCATCAATGTGATACATCACATAAACAGAATGAAGGACAAAAACCATATGATCACTTCAACTGATGCTGAAAAAGCATTGGATAAAATTCAACATCCCATTACAATAAAAACCCTCAAAAAGTTAGGTATAGAAGGAGCATACCTCAACACAATAAAAGCCATCTACGACAGACTCACAGCTGGTATCTATACTGAATGAGGAAAACCTTTCCTCTAAGATCTGGAACATAACAAAAATGCCCACTTTCACCACTCTTAATAAACATAGTACTAGAAGTCCTAGCTAGAGCAATTAGAAAAGAGAAAGAAATAAAGGGCATTCAAATTGCAAAGGAAGAAGTCAAATTGCCCTTGTTTTCATATAATATCATCTTAAATTTGGAAAAGTCTAAAGACCACCAAAAAACTGTTAGAACTGATAAACATATTTAGAATACAAAGTCAACATACAAAAATCAGTAGCATTTCTGTATGCCAACAATGAACAATCTGAAAAAGAAATCAAGAAAGTAATGCTATTTACAATAGCTATGAATAAAATACCTAGGAATTAACTTAACCAAAGAAGTGAAAGGTTTCCACAATGAAAACTATAAAATACTGATGAAAGAAATGGAAAAGAACACAAAAAAATAGAAAGATATTTCATGTTCATGGATTAAAAGAATCAATATTGTTACTATGTTCATACTATGTAAAGCAATCTACAGATTAAATATAATTCTTATCAAAATACCAAGACATTTTCCACAGAAATAGAAAAATGATCCTAAAATTGTTAAAAGAACAAAACTGGAGGAATCACATTACTTGATTTCAAGTTATACTACAGAGCTGTAGTAACAAAAACAGCATGGTACTGGCATAGAAACAGACACATAGACCAATGGAATGGAAAAGAGGACTCAGAAACAAATCTCTACATCTAGAATGAACTCATTTTTTGACAAAGGCATCAAGAACATACATTGGGAAAAGGGCAGTCTCTTCAATAAATGGTGCTGGGCAAACTGAATATCCATATACAGAAGAATGAAATTAGACTCCTATCTCTTGTTGACTATGAAAATCAAATCAAAATGAAATAAAGACTTAAATCTAAGACCTCAAAATATGAAACTACTACAATTAGAGATTTTGAAAACTCTCTAGGACATTGTACTGGCAAAGATTTATTGAGTAACACCCCACAAGCACCAGCAATGAAAGGAAAAATTGACAAATGGGATCACATCAATTTAAAAAGCTTCGCACAGAAGAGGAAACAATCAATAAAGTAAAAAGACAACCCAAAATTAAAAATGGGCAAAAGATCCGAATAGACATTTTTCAAAAGAAGATATACATATGGCAAAAAGTTATGTAAAAACATGTTCAAAATCACTGATTATCAGAGAAATAGAAATCAAAACTACAATGAAATACCATCTCACCCCAATTAAAATGGTTTTTATCCAAAAGACAGGCAATAACAAAGGCTGGTGGGGATGTGGAGAAAAGGGAACCTTCATATGTCGTTGGTGAGGATGTAAATTAGTACAACCACTATGGAGAACAGTTTGGAGGTTCCTCAAAAAACTAAAAATATGATCCAGCAATCCCACTGCTGGGTATATACCTAAAAGAAAGGAAATCAGTATATTCAAGAGATAGCTGCACTTCTATGTTAATTGAAACACTATTCACAATAGACAAGATTTGAAAGCAATCTAAGTGTCCATCAACAGATGAATAGATAAAGAAAATGTGGCACATATACATAATGGAGTACTATTTGGCCAAAAAAAAAAAAAAAAGAGAGAGAGATTCTATCATTTACAACAACATGGATGGAACTGGAGGTCATCATGTTAACTGGAATAAGCCAGGCACAGAAAGGCAAACTTCTTATGTTCACACTTATTTATGAGATCTAAAAATCAAAACAATTGAACTTAAGGAGATAGAGAGTAGAACAATGGTTACCAGAAGCCAGGAAGCGTAGTGGAGGGTAGGAGGTGGGGTGGAGGAAGACGATTAATGTGGACAAAAAAAATAGTTGGGTACATTACAATGAATAAGATCTAGTATTTGATAGCACAGCAGGGTGACTAGGTCAACAATTTATTGTACATTTTAAAATACTAAAGGCATATAATTATATTGTTTGTAACACCGAGGAAGAAGAAATGATTGAGGTGATGAATACATTTACCCTGATGTATTATTCATTGTATGCCTGTATCAAAATATCTCATGTACCTCATAAATATATACACCTACTACATACCCTCAGAAATTTAAAATTTTAAAAATAATAAAAATGAAACATAAAAAATTTTAGAAAAGGAATGATAGACACCAGAGGCTGACAAGGGTGTGTTTTTGGTGGGCTAGTGGGATAGAGAGAGATTGGTAACGGGTACCAACATATAGTTAGAATAAAGTCCAATGTTTTATAGCACTGTAGGATGACTATATTTAACAACAATGTGTCGTATATTTCAAAATAGCTACAAGACTTAGAATGTTGCCAACACATAGAAATGATAAATAGTTGAGGTGATGGACACCCAAATACACTGATTTGATCATTACACAGTCTATGCATGTCACGTAATATCATATGTACCCCATAAATATGTACAAATATTCATATCAATTAAAAAAAGTCTCATAGCCCAGCAGTAGATCCTGATTTCTATCTTCCTGACCTGTCAGTCACCTACCTATCATTAGAGACTCTACTTGACTTCCCTGACCACCCACCAGTCAGGCCTTCCCCTCAGAGTCCTCACCCCATACCAATTTCTGGCCTTTTGCTTGAGTTAATCATTATATTACCCACCCATCTTTTATCTAAGCCCCTTGAAGTGAAGGTTTTATTTCTTCTTAAATCTAAAATTATCTGCATAGTGCTGCAAACACAGTAAGTCTTCAAGAAAATGTTTTTGTTTCTTTCAATAAAGGAATAAAAAGCCAATTAGACTTTTGTTGGGATAGATATTCTGGAAAACTATAAGTCAAACATCCTGGGAGGGATTTTGTGTCAGAGTCTTAAAGGCTGAAATTTAGTTTTAGCTCTGCCTCTAGCTCTATGACTTTGGGCAAATCACTTAACCTTCCTGGACCTCAGGTTTCCTTTATAAAATCATTGAGTTGGGTTAAACTGATCTTTCATGTCAATTCTAGCTTTTAACTTTCCTTTAACACTGTTTCTCTGCTGTCGGAAGTATGATTAATGAACAAGAACCCCTTATAAATGATTAGTCAACTTGGAAATTCAGGCAAAATTTTCGCCTTAAAATCATTATTTTATGTTTTTTTCGGTCCAGGATCAAATATTTTTAGTCCTTAAGAATTCATAGCTTTTATGTTGTACTCTTATTAAAGGTGTTCTTAGCGAGCCCCAAGATTCAATTTTTGTCCTTATTGCTCCACATATAAACTGTGCGGCATTAAAACAGAATGATTTCTCTACGGTGGTTAATTGTTCCTACTTTCTTTTTTAAATGTTAAAAAGACATTAGCAGTAGATGAGAGTGAAATGACTGGAGATTTTAATGCCTGAAGCACTTTAACCTTACCCAACAACTCAGGTCGATCTGCTTGGCAGACATGCCAACAGGAGGGGACATAGCGGGTGGGAAACAAGATATTAACAGGCTCAACTGCATGCCAATTAGCAGTCCATTATTCCCATATCAGGGCTAGATTGGTTTCCCGGTAAGCCTCTGAATTAACCAGCCATCACATTCTAATACATATCAGTTAAAGACATTTTACTGTATTATTTTCAGACTTCTCATAAATAAATTGATTTTTACATGCTTATTTCCATGTATTTTTTTATAAACTGGCATACTAAAGGCTTTATTTTTCTATAAACATGATATATATCATTACAGAGATTCTGATCAAGGGATACAAAATTACGGTTAGATAAGAGGAATAAGTTTAGGAAATCTCTTTTTCCTGTTGTCACTATACAGTGACTATAGTTAATAATGATATATTCTTGAAAAATGCTAAGAGAATGGATGTTAAGTGTTCTCAAAACAGTATGATAACTATGTGAGGTAATAAACAGGTTAATTAGCCAAATTTAGTCCATCTACAAGGTATATTCAATACATTTTATGGTAGATAATAAATATGTACAATTTTATCTGTTAATAAGTAAATACATTTGGAAAAAATGCCATAGTTAATAGTAAAATAAGTTAAAATCATCATTAAAATGGTGAGAGTGGGTAGTTTTAACTCCGGCAAAAGTATATTTGGAAAATAGTATGACATAAATTAAATATACAATCGTGTAATATTTGTTTTGAAGTTTGTCCATTGTTATAAAAAATCTTGCAAATGGCAGAACTATCTCCCAATTTAACTTAAAACTTGAGTGCCATTTTCCACTGTTCTCTCTCTCATCCACCATATTCCAGCTCTTCCCAGTCTAGCCTAATATCCCCTTCTTTTTACCACCAGAGATAATGATATCCTCCACAGAATTTACATTTTATCACCTCCCCACAAAAATAGCTTCAACAAAATGGCACCCCTCACAGTGTTTCTTGTTGCAGGAGGACCCTTTTTGGTTCTTCCACAATTGCAACTTACCAGGAGGAACTGAAGCAGTGTGTGTTGATATGGAATAGACACAAGGAAAGGACAAAGGCAGTAAATTCCAACAAGTTAGAGAAACTGTGGAATCTCATAAAGGTGAGATTGGAGTTTAAGCCAAGTTTAGCCAAATATCAGAAAGAAAGAAGGCCCCAGCTCAAAACTGAGTTTCCACTAGACACGTGTTTACTGCTGCTGCCGTGAGTTATTTTCCTCTGCACCGCTCCTACCCTTATTTCTTAATTTTTAAAATACTTGCTATGTATTGAGCACTTTGCAAAACACTTAAGAAAATAGTGTATCTTGTCTTCACCATCATCACGAATGGTAGGAATAACAACTAGGTTCCTAAATTATACATGGGATAAATAGTTTAACAGAGAATAAGATGGCTCCAACACATTGCCTACTTTCAGCTCATACCCAGACCCTAAAAGCCCCTTGCTGATGGGCTCTCACTTGTTTTGTGATCATTGAAAACACAGTGACTAAGCCTCATTATGTGCTAAATAGATAGAAGAGTAATCTGACTTGGATCATAACTATCCCACTAGTCACCAAGACTGATTTGACTATCGGGGGCTCGGATTGTCTTTCTTTTCTCTATATACCATGCATCTTCCTACTCAAACTACTGCCTTAGTCAGGACCAGTATTATCAGGGAACGGGGTGCTCTGCAAGTCTTAAACTCATGCAAACTGAGTAACTTTCGATGCCACCACAGTACTCCATCACCTGGGATCTTCCTCTGATGGTTGAGGATCCAGAGAGCACACTGGAGATTTCATGGAACAGTGCAGTTTTTCAGGTGCTTTATTACTAAGATCAGTTGCTTTTCTTGTTGCCTGAATTGAGGAGCACAGGGTTCTAGTTATCCACAGGGTTCCTTTCAGTTATAAAAGGCTATTCAGGTGGATATAGATCCCTCATGAGGGCATGTAGCTTGTCAGAGTACAGGCTGGATTTTAGCCCATACTCATTCCCTTGGTCCAGCACAAACTGCCCAACTGTAAATAGTAGCCCTGCCAGTGACTGTGATTAAAAAAAAAAAAAAGAAAAAAAAACCTCAGAGAAACCAAGCCTTGTTAGATAATAATGATAAAAATAATAACATCGACAACAATAATAAGAGTTAGAGCCAGAATTTCAGACTTCCTACATTTCCAATGTTTGATTCCTTTCTGCAAGACCAGTATGACTGGGCATGTTTCAATTAGACATATAGTTAACATACATTTATAGGTCTTTTGTAACTCCCACATAAATACCATTTTATTATATGGGCATGTAAAATGCCATGATAGCATTTTTCTAGACTCTCGGAAACAAATGAGTGATGACATGTTGTCCCTCCCCTTATTATTAAGCAAAGAGTAGTTAATCTGTAGAGTTGAGAGAAAGTTCTTCTCCAGAGACCCATATAACCCAAGGAAACCTGGAATGGAACATTGTTACCACTTCCTGGTGAAGAATATTGTGGCAGAACTAGCATTTACCACACAAATTTTCTATATAGAAAATCTGTTGGAAACAGATTTTAGATGACATCAATCTTCTAACGTTCCTAGAAAATTCCAAGCTCAATCTTGGCCATGAATGTTATCTCTGAATAGATGCTTTTTTCCTCCTCATCTGATTATCTTTTTCATGTAGTCTTTTCTCATGCTTCAGATCTCAACTGAAATACAACATCTTTAAGGAAAACTTTCTTTACTCCCTAATGACTACTTTAGTAGCTCCCCAACCATCATGTATCTTTACTTAACCAAAGAAATATGAATGGAAGTGGCATGCCACTTCTTGTCAGAAGTTTAGAGAGTATGTACTTGCCTTATTCTCTTTCCCTATGCGTAATAACTAATAATGTTACAGGTGGAAGAGATTTCATCAGCCTGTATCTTTGTGTGATGCCAATGTGGAAGCCCCAATCAGGCAACAATGGATATATGATATGAGTTGTATCTATCCACAAATTTCAGGAAGATGTTTACAATTTTAACATCACCCGGTGTGTCCTAACTAATGCAATCTCAGAAGCCAGTTTATTTCTTTAGTATCTCTAACTACAATCTATAAATACTTATTATATTCTTTATAGTCAGAAAATTTTACTAGAATGTATGTTTCATAAGAACTAGAAACTACCATATTCCTACGCAGAGTCTAGTACAATGTAGGTGCTAAATAAGCATTTGATGAACATAGGAATGAATCCAAGTCCTAGACTATTATAGATGGTGTTTAGTGGAAAAGAAGCATCCAGATACCCCATTAGTAAGTCTGGGTGTAAAACTTCTTACAAATTTCCCTAATTCTGAATAAGAGAAGCCTTTAGGAAGGACAAAGCATTACATTTTACCTGATTTCCTCTACCTGTCCCCAAAGCAGGAGCCAGCTAACTCTACTGGTAGGCTGATTCCTGCATACATTCTGGGTCTCTCTTATCCTTCCTTGGGAAGCAAATTTGCTATTCAGATATCTCAGCATCAAGTCCATCTTGGTCTTACTCAAATCTAACCTTTAGTTTCATAAAACAAATTTTGAAACATTTTCATAGGTGGTCACCTTTAAAACTCTGAAGAAAGGCATGGCCTCTTTCCACAGTACAAAATTATGCAAGTTTACAATTTTACAGGATTCACAAACCCCCTGAAAGTTCTTCAGGGACCCCTTTTCCCAATATTCCAAAGACCTCAAGCTAAGAAATGGATTTCTACCCAGTTCTCTGACCAAGCCTACATGTATCCCATTATTTCTGAGCCCTGTTTTGATGACTACATACCCCTGATCTTATCTTGCTGTAGTCCTGCCTTGATCTTACTTTATTTGCTGTCCTGAATATTAGGAACATGGCACGGGCTCACCATCATTTTCAGTGTTTTGTCTGTAAGGCTAGAACAATTTCCTTGTGTATAGCTGGATAATGACTCCTTCCCTGAGCCCCAGTGCCAGTTCCACTCAAGGGAATATATCTTAGGTCTAGATTCTGGGCCCTCTTGATCTCTAAAGTTTCACCCCAAAAATACCTTCAAACATGATCTCTAAAACTAGAAAGAATCCTATGATACTGAGTATTTTTAAATGAAAAGACTTAAAAATTCTTTCATTTGTTCAGCTTCCTATGAGTGGATAAAAAGAGGTTGTAGAGTCACTTCATATATTAAAGTGTTTCCTCTTAAATTTCTTTTCAGCAGAGGCCAAAGAGTTAAAGTGTTTCTTAAATTGATAAAAGTGCATCATCAGAACAATGAGTCAGCTTCTGAGTCAAGCTGAGTTTTTCCACCACAAAGTGCTCTGCAGTCCATTTTCTGCATTTGTGCATTATGCTGCACTAAACATGTGCATGGTAGTATTCCACTCAATTAAAATAGCAGTCTCAAGAAAGACTCATTTCTCATTATAGTGGACTTAGAACAGTGCTATTTAAACATTTCAGACGAAATATCTTTGATGGACAAAATCTCACACAAAAGAATGACAGGGAAGACATAGAAGTAGTTTCTGTGACCAAAACTTGAATAGTTGTGGTCCCACAATGCGTTTGCATTCCCTGATGCCCTCCACTCCTAGGGGGCTTCTTGGAACCACTAATCCTTTGTGTAGTTTGAAAAGCATTGACATAAAGTATTTATCTGTGTTGAATTCTAAGCTGCATTTGACAATACAGTAGTTAAATATTTCTGAAACAGTTTAGATAATCCTTCCTATCTTCCAAAATATCAAAAAGAAAGCCCATGACCCCATCATTCATTTTGCTGTGAGTTCCTCGTGATTGTTTTTCCAGGAATTTGAGAAGGTGAAGAAGGTCATCATTGTTTGAACAACATGGGGCTGGCTTCAGCTTGCTCCCACGAATGAGTGGAACTCTCGCTTACTCTTTTTCCACCCTGTTACCACTATCTAATGTACAACTTGAAAAAATAGACTATGTTGCTCCCTGCTCCTATAGAACAGAATGGTAAATCCCTAGAGGTTAGAAGGATCTGCTAATCCCTGATGGCAAACCTTAAGATAAACTTAGCAAGTGGATTGTGCATGAATTCAGTATCTTTCATCTGCAGTTTACAAATTGCCTAATCATAAAACTAAATGATCATCAATGAACTTATTAATGAGAAGCCCCCAAAGACAATGGATGCCCTCTTCATTTGAGCTATTTCTGCTACATAAGTTTTGTCAGGAGTGATTTTTATTCCCCACCCATCTCTCCCAATTGAGAGGACAAAATTTAACTCATTCTTAAGACCCGAATTAAATGTCACTTCTTCTGTGAAGCTTTCCTTAATACAAATCTCACAGAGATGAGGTCAATCTGCATTCATTAGTGCAATTATTTTTGTCTCTATTGTCTCTATCAGACCATAAATTGCTTGAGGCAGAATTCATATTTTATTCATTTATGCCCCAAAGTCTGCCTCAGGGCCTAACACATAATGAATTGTCGAAAATGTTTATTAGGTGGATAACACTGACTATTGATATAAATAAAGTATCTCATAGAGTTATTTTGTGAGTAGGCATACTTCGGAAATATGATGATCCAAGTGCTACCTGAGCCTACAGTCAAGGACAGATAGGCCCCATGCTGGCTTTAGCTTTCTTACTGCCACCTCCCATCCATCAACAAAATTACATCTTCTACCTCTGGAAGAAAAATGACCACTGTAATAATAAGAGTATAAAAATTACCTCATGCTTAGGTTTTGCTTTGATATTTTATTCAATCAAGACTTACTGAATATCTACTGGGTTGAGGACAATGCAGGAGATGTATTTAAACAATGTTTTTCAAGGAAACATATTTTAAAGAATTAAACCATAAATCACCTGTAATAAGGCCATATTCAGAAATTTTACGAAGAAAACCCTAAGTTCAGTTCAAGCACCTAAAGTTTATATCTTTTCTACAAATCAATAGTAAGCTATCTTTTAAACATTCATTGAAGTGGAAATTATTGCTTATGTTGGCAAGTATGAAATCTGGAATTTGAATGCCTATATTTGTAATGCAGCATCCCCACTTACTGCTCACTAACCTTGGGCATATTATTTAAGCATTTGGTGCCTCAGTTTTCTCATATGTAAAATGGGGACTAATAAACAGTATCTACCATATGAAATTATTGTAAGGCACATGAGAAATGCTTACAACATATTGTAGGTGCTCAACATATGATATGGAAGTTACTATAGAAAACCTTGTCTAGCAGCTGCCTTCTCTAAATCTTTGCAAAGAAAAACAACATTTCTTTATTAAGTTGATATTCAATAAATACCTTCTCTGTGCCAAACACCCACTAGTGACATAGTTATTAATGAGACAACATATGCCATCAGGAAACATATTCCAATAATGGAAGGCACTAGTAAAAAGGTGAACAAATACTTTCTGTAGTAATATTGTAAAAAAAGATGCAAGAAGAGAGAGTGAAACAGTGAATGTCTCCTTTATATACAGTGGCCAGTAAGGACTTCTTTGATAAATATTTAAGATGAGACAAGAATAATATAAAGGGACATTCATTCAAGAATCTAGGGGGAGAGTGCTAAAGAAGGGAGTCAAGGTAAAGGTCCTGAAGCTAGAACCACCTTGAGTCTGAACAACAGCAAGCAGGCAATGGTGCTCACAGCAGGGTGAGCTCAAGAAAGAGGAGCAAGTTATGAGGCCCTAGAGTTAGGCAGTGACCTGATCAAGTGAGCTTTGGAAGCGATTGGGAAAAAGTAGTCATTAGTTCTAATTGTAATGCAAGGCCAGTGGAGGAGTTTGCACCATGGTGGAATATGATCTTATCTTCAATTTCAAAAGATAACTCTGTTTTATGAAGTGGAGATTTTGGATTAGTGTGAGAAGAATGAATCAGGTCAGGTGGGAGTGGTGGAGGCAGTTAGAAGAGTCAATATTTCACATGTATTTTAAAATAGAGTTAACGAGACTCACTGCAAAATGTATATGGGCCTGTGAAGAAAAAGAGGATTCAAAGGAAACTCCTAGAGTCTTTGGCCTGAGCAATTAGGTAAATAGTGTTGCCAATTATAAGATGGAGAAGACCAAAGGAAAAGCCAGTTTGCCAATGAAAATTTACGATTCCGTTTTGGGTATGTCAGTACACTAATCTGGAGCTAAGCGTTAAGTGGTGATGTTTAAGGTGAAATTATGCATTAGAGGTTTGACAGAATCAGCTAGAGAGATTGTCAGTCTCTAAGAGGACAAAGACTCTCCCCTGAGCATAGCAATAGTCAGAGGCTGTAAAAAAGAAGAAATTTCAGACAACACTGAAAAGGAGCAGTCAGTGAAATAAAAGCAAAATCATGAGAGCGTGGTGTCCTTAAGAATATTTGAAGCACAATTTTAAGGACAACAGACTGGTTGACCACTTTAAATAATGCTGAGACCCTGACTAAGATGACCTCTGAGAAATATGAAGGTAATTGTTGACAAGATCATTGCAATCAAACAGTGGGAACAAAAGCCTAATTTGAATGGGTCAAATAGAACACAGCCAGTGAAAAAAATCAAAGTGTGTGTAGACTTTCTTTTGAGAAATTTTACTAATGAGGGGAGCAAAAATGTTTGTGAGAGGAAAAGCTAAAGATATTATTCAAAGAAATCTATTTTGCAGTGGAAGACATGACAGTATGCTGTCCCTTTACTAAGAGGGACTTTCTGGGTTAAGCAAGAGATTGGAATTCTGCCTCCTTTTTAAACAAGTTTTCCCAAATCTGTGGTGGGTATTTTAAAAGGTATTCATTCCAAGAAATTAGATGTTTAACCTGAATTTAAACTTTGTACAGTTGGGATTCCATAAAGAAAATGGAAATACACTTTCATTCTTCTGAGGTAGCATTTATATTGACCGGTATAGAATGAAATAGAATAATTTCTCTAAATCTAATCAGAAAGTGAAGCATTTTTACTTCTACTTTCCAGAGAAGAAAATACTATACAATGAAAAATTGGCCATTTGATATGATTGTGGTCTATCATTCTTGTTTGTAGAGAAAGAAAATAAAATTCCATTTACTCAAAGAAGTCTCAGTGAATCAGATACTTTAATTCATGAAAAGATGGGACATACTTTTTAGAAATATGAAAAATTAAATTGAGACTGCTTTTTTATTAACTTTATGTCAAAACTGTCTTTTACATAACAGCGCAACGAACTGTGTTTCACTAATACCAAGTAAATGTGTTTTTAATGATGTTATAATAAACCTAAAATCTTAAGAGGAGAGCGATGCTGTCAAAGAATAATTGTTTCCAACTTGGAAAATAAACCATTTACTCCTAGTGCAATGTTTATTTGCAGATAAATGGCTCATTTTCACCTTGGCATCTATCTGATAGCAGGAAGAGGCACATCCTTGGTAAAAGTTCTATTATCATTATCACTTATTTTAATCACAAGCATCTGTTGGATTTAGTTCCTCCTCCATAAAGAAGAAAATGGGTCCATTTCAAGAGCCAATAAAGGGGAATTTGTGTGAGACAGACTTGAGCTCCCATCAGAATCATCTGGCCCTGGATGTCAGACAAGTTGAGAAAAAGCACCTGCCACATCTGTAATGCCACTTCTGGAAGTCTCTTAGGACTCTCATAGAATGCTTTGCCTAGAGGGGAATTAGGTGTAAAATTTCATCTCAAAGCTTGTTAAATAGACCAGTCCTTGGAAATTAAGAAGTGTTTATGATGATAACTTAGAGAACAAAATCAGAATAAAGCTCCAGGCTATTCATGTCCACCAATGGCTCTTTGAGGAGAAAGTGAGAATTACACCCAAATTACATGTGAAAGAATGGCCTTGAAGAGGTCTGGTGAGAACAGCTCCCTGTTGGGTTGATGCTGGTTTGGGACTAGAGGTATGACCTGAATGGTTACCATACAGCCAGAGTGGTCCTGAATTGTCACCTTTCCCCTTTTATAAAATAAAAGCCTTTAATAATCTTTTTCCTTAATGTCCCTTTCCTCACATCCACCTTAAGGCTTAGCACTCTGCCCTATAAACCTCCCTTTGAGTCCCTTCCCTGAGAATCTTTCAGAGAAGCCTATGGCATACCAGACCCACTGCAATATTAAAAACTGCCTTAAGTCATAACCCTGGGCCTGCTGAGGCCATGTTTCAATAACACAAATTACCCATCCTTCTCTCTTCCCCTTTCCCTCACCATGGCCTGGCAACAATTGTTTGGAACTGAACCAACTCTGGGCCCTCCTTAGGCTACCATGTTGCTTGGCTCAAAAACATGAACTAGAACAATCCAGCTTCTAGAGTTAAATATAGAATTAAAAAACAAACTCAAGGGACTTAAATATCTGTCAGAGTAAAGCTGAGTGGAAGGCTCTGAGATAGAGTTAGAGACCTGAATGAATCCAGATGAATGGCCCAGGAGTGAACAAAAGGTAGAAATGAGCATAAGAAGCCAGCTAGTAGAAAAAGAAATAGAGCCAGTGAGCCAAGAAAAGCACCCATGATCATCAACGGCCATCCTTAAAAGCTGCCCCAGGTCCCAAAAACTGTTATTTCCCCCTGAGGCCAGCTCTTCCATGGTTCCTTTTCTGAGATTTCTACACAATTTTACTTCTCACTACCATAACCCCCCTTTAAGTATCTTGAGTGGGTATCTGTACTTGCAGAAACAAATATCTAAATAGAAGTCAGTTAGAAATATAGACAGCTATCTAAATTTGGGTTATTTCTTGGAATAGTTTCAATGAATTGTGAAAAGGTTATCTTCTCTGTGTGGCTCTCTGGAGTCTGGTTTTATAGCAAAAGGATGTATATCCTATCACATATCTCAACAATCCTGTGACAACATAAATTCCAGGATATCAGCTTGAGAAGGGGGCCCAGAGACTTCCTAGGGCTTTAGGCCACAGATCTCAAACTGTTATGGTAGAATTCTTTCTTCTGTCTTATAAAGAATCCCTTTATATAAAATATATCCAGACATTCATGCTTTTGTTCAGCAATTCAGTCTTTCTTCATACTCCTTTCCCTAATCAGGAAACCCTAAGTGTCCCTAGAATTCAGTTGGAAAGCAATTAATCTCTCATTTTACACACGGAGTTTAAAAGAGTTAAATACTGCTTTACGGGAACAGAATAGTGAGGCTTTATCTCTGAGACCATCTGTAATTCCTGGCTCTACTGTACTAATATTTAACATTCCTATAAAATGTATTATTTTATATTTATTCTCTATGTATTTTTGTGAAAATTTCCATCACAGGTTAGAAAATACCCTAATATTGGAACACTCATTTGAAATAAATATGTTGTATCATACCATTTTTTTACACAGTGCATTGAAAGTCTTTGCAAAAGCAGATTGGATTTGAGCCTTAGCCCAAAGACTGAATTTTAAAGAGATGTGGAATGTGTTTTGAGAAATCCTAAGGTGAAAACTTGAAGCTGAATAATGAGGAAGTCTCTGTTTGTATAACTAAAAGATGCTTTTGTAAAGACATAAAAAGACTAAAAAAGAGGAATTGATTATATAAGAAAGTGGGTGATTTAAGTATAATAGCGTCCCTTAAATGTGACTTATTTAAATCTCAAAAGAATTGGTTTTACCACATAATTCAAACCACATTAATGGAAAATTCTTGTATACTGGAAACAAGTAGCTATTGATCAGTAATAAAGATAACAGTAGAGACCGTGACAAAGATGCCAGTTGCCTTCAGTATCCACTTTCCTCATCTTCTCTAGGAATAAAACCCCAATTTTATTCTAAGAACCAATGTGTCCACTTAATCAACAACATTTTCAAATTCCCTTGCATCTAGACATAGCTAAATTCTAGCCAATAAGATGCAAGAAGTGTTGTTTAAAGAAAGCTACCTCAGCTAGGAGACGTCCATTTTACTCTTCCCACTTCTTCCTTCTTGATGCCTGGAACTCATTGTGATGGCTAAAAAATAACCAACAAAACAAATTTACAGTGAGGTAATCTTGAAGGTTGAAATAACATAGTAAGATGTAGCTGCTATAGTAGTCCATGACTGTCTACTACCAGACTTAACTTCCTTACCAGAGAAATATACTTTTTAAATTTCACTGCTCTTTAGTGTTTCTTGGAATACACAATTAAAACAAAACAAATCCTAACTTATCCAGTAGCCTAACCTACAAGGTATTCTTATAGGGCTATGACATAGAAAGTCAGAGGAGAAAGCACACATGATAAATATCTTTAAAATAAAATATGCCATCTGCTCATTTCCTGCTTGCACCTCCAGAAGCTGCTTAAGAATATTCATCACTAGAATGAATAACAACAAAATGTTATCCTATAAAAATTTGACTATGTAAAAAAATGTGAAATTATATAACAGTTTACTCTAAAAGACTTATTTCATATTTAAGTATATAAGGTTTAATTAATTATAAAATATGGATGAAGTTTATTTTCCCCCTGGAAATCTTTAAAAGCATTTGTAACTAGAATGTGTAGATATATATAATTTTTCTGGATAAAAATGTGAAAATATATATATATATATATATATATTCTTCTGGATAGAAAGCAATACACATATTGATTCCTTCTGGCAGAAGTAAGAGCATATAGATAGCCTTTCAGAACTATGTTTTCATAACTGTTACTATACATTTGAAGAAATAAACCCCATCAATCAATTAATTCTTTTCATTTTAAACATAACTGTCACCTTATGGAGAACATTAAAAATATCATCTCCTTTTGCTTAACTATAGTAGACATTTGCATTAAAATAGGAGGATCTTTATTTCTTTAGAGTTCATCTATGCCTGCTGGTTATTCCCCAGCTAAACTCATAATCCTGTTTGCAACATCATAATCATTTACCCAACAAACAATCATGGTGTCACTAACAAAGAATTATGTCTTTAGTTAGGGGATAAACTACAGGCACAGATGAACTCTGAGGAAATAAACATTGTTTTCATGCAAATGTGGCTAGTAATAAATAACCGGGGGTGAAAATTATGATGAAACAGAATATCCTATAATAACGTATTTTAGGAGGCATAAATAATATATACATTTTTAAAATTTCTCCTGTCTGAAAGAATGATGCACAAGGTGTTCATAAAATGCTGGTAAAATTTTAGTATTTAAAACAGCTTTGAATTTACACAGAATAGAAGAAAGCTATAAACAGATGGGACAATGTTTCAGAAATATTTTTTAAAAATTAATTTATATATCTAGCTTTTAACATAAACACCGGCTTTTTACATCATTCAATCTAATTATCCATCTCACTGCAAGCATTCTGTACTTTTGATATTGAATGATTTTTGTGGATCACTTATGTCAACTTGCACCTAAATTCATTTATTTATCCAACATTAGTTTGTCTGTATATTCAAAGATTATAGCATAAGCTCATAAAAAGTGATGATAATAAGCATAGCAAAGCACTTTCCAGTTGCAAAAGTGTTTTTGAATTCATTACTTCATTTGATTTTCAACAACGTTCCCTTGAGCTAAGGAAAGTCAGTATCTTTTTCTCCATTTTATAATTAAGAAATACATTCATATTAGTCACTTTCCAGTTAGTAAGTAGTGTAATCTGATAATGTGAATATATACCCTGTTTTTCTCACTACATATATCATCTTCCTTTGGGAAAATGTAGGGACTGACAGGGCTTCTAAATTGGATCCTGCATGTTCACTTATTTATTCATTCCCCTACTAATGACCTCCCATTCTGAGCGAGGCATCTGCTGGAGGCTGAGTTCTGTGACAATCAATGTGAACATGATCTATACTCTGTTGAAATGTATAGTCTAGTTAAGAGGCATACCTTCAAAAATCACATTTGTACATTAATAATTATAAGTTTTATGAAGCAAAAGGCAGGATGCAACGAGAAAGAATGAAGAAAAAAGGGACAAAAGGAATTACTTTGGATAGAGATTAGATAAATGCTCTTTGAGAAGATACATTTTGAGACTTAAGAGATGAGAAATAGCATGTGCCAAAACAAGGATAAGATGAGCATTGCTCAAGATATTTTCAAAAACTGAATAAAGGGACAGAGAGAATTGCTTTTTTCTGAATCAAGATATTATTTAAAATAGCTGAGAAGCCATTTCATAACATTTATTTTTTTCAAGAAATATTTTCTATGCACCTCACATATAATGCCCAGCATTAAGTGATCTTAAAGGTAACAGATACCACTGGCCTGTGTTATGTGACATACTCAGCGTGCACTAGATATGAATTACTTCAATGAATATAAAACATACTAAAACTATTAAATAAAATTTAACGTTAATTTGTCTGCAGCATGTGCATGTCCAGAGGCTGTAAAATTATAGAATTTCATATGACTATTACAGCACTAGACAAGTCTGGGTATAACTACAAATTTCAACAAGCATGTAAAATCAGGTGGGCATTTATCCAATAGTGGTTAAGGGCGCACTGTACTGACTCCACTATTAGTAATATGGCTGAGGTTCTCGTGGAATATCTGTAACTCTCTCAGTTCCATAGTTAGAACCAGGCCCGTAGCAGCAATTTTAAGCATGAGCTTTAAAATGAGAGAACACATTGAAGCTGCTTCAGGCAAACGCTCTAATTTTACTTAGTTTTTATTTCCTCATTAGCCTAATGGCAATGGAATTAAAGAACTTTCTATATGAGTGGTTACTGGAAGCAAATAAAGGCAGAAGGGGGTCTAGTCTACGCTGCCACAGAGGAACCTCATGTTTAATTTCAATGTCATATTGGAAGTCAAATGACAATTTTTTTATCTCAGATTTGGCCAGAGATGTACTGATGACAATTAATTATCAGCTTAATATTTATTTCATAATTCTTATATTGTAAAAGGTAGCAGCATCATATAAAATGATCTTCTGAGCTAGTTCACAAAAGACTCAAGCTATGGCTGAATACACAAGAGAAAACAGTAGTGGTCCAATCCTTCCCTAACAAGAATAGGACAACACCACATTCCTTTTATCTGAGAGAAGCACTGGTATAAATCAAACCCAGAGGAACAATTTGTTTCTTCATCACAAGGGAAAAGGAAGATGTCCTAGAGCAAAGGAGGGTAGAAAGAGTCATGAAACCTTAAACCTGAGCAGATATGCTAAAATATGTACATATATTTTTCTATGTTGAAAGATGAACAGTAATGCTCATTTTAACTATAGATACTAAAATTCAGAAAGCCAGTAGTGTCAGGACAAGATGCCAAAAGGGCTTTGGACACAAATGATGAAGATTCATTGGTGACTCACTGTTGTCTGTCTATGGGATTGTGACAGAGGACGTGTTAAGAGGGCAGTAAAAATTGTGGAGGAGTCATACTCTTTTAAAAATTATATCTTTTGCAACATTTTATTCTGATAATATTACTTGCTTTCTTGATTGCTTATTGTCCACGTTTGTTAATCAGTTTCAATAGGATGCATTTTTATATTAAGACATGGAAATGGCTATAGGTCTCTTCTTCATAATTTTCTATTCTGTCAGTAGACGATGTGTGTGAATTTAGTACAGTTTATTAATGCCACAGAAAAAGTATCAAAGGTAAATTTACACTAAACAACCATCAGTCTTATATAAGACTCATAGAGAAGACAAAAGAGTTTGAGTCTGGAGTCATGGCTACATTGTTGTCAGAGCGTGGCTAACTTTCAGGGATATTTTTCTGTTAAGTCAACAAACTCCATTAAGGGGAAACTGTCCTAAAATGTCACAAAGTGATGACCACAAAATTATCATCCCATGTTTTCTCCTCTTTCTTAAGCCTCGAGTTATAAGATTATAAATAACCATGGACTCCCACCAATATCAAAATCTACAACTACTCAACACCAGCAAAATACTTCCCTTTGTCTTCTTTCTTTTGACTATCACAACAGTCCTTCAAACTGGCTGTATTGGGTTCTCCAGAGAAATAGAACAAATAAGATATGTGTGTCTATACACATCTATATCTATATATCTATATCTATCTATATATCTATCTACCTATCTATCAATTTATCTATCTATAGAAAAACAGAGATTTTCAAGAATTGCCTCATGCAATTGTGGGATTAGCAAGTCCAAAATCCACAGGGCTGGCCTGCAGGCTGGAGACCCAGGGAAGATATGATACTGCAGCTCAAGCCTGAAGTCGGTCTGAAGAAAGAATTCCCTCTACCTTGGAGGACCTCAGCTATTTTATTTTTCTTAAGGCCTTTAAACTGATTTCACGAGTCCCACCCACGTTATGTAAGCTAATTTGCTTTACTCAATGTCTACTTATTTAAATGTTAATCTAACCTAAAAAAATACTCTCACAGAAACATCTAGAATATAATTGACCCTTGAAAAACATAGGTTTGAACTGTGAGGGCCCACTTATACATGGATTTTCTTCTGCCTCTGTCACTCCTGAGACACAAAACTCACATCCTTTTTTTTCTCGCCCTTCTCAGCCTGCTCAATATGAAGACAATGGTGAAGATTTTATAATAATCCATTTCTACATAATGAATATTAAATATATTTTCTCCTCCTTATGATTTTCTTAGTAACATTTTCTTTTCTCTGACTTACTTTATTGTAAGAATACAGTATATAATACATATAACATACAAAATATGTGTTGACTATTTATATTATAGGTAAGACTTCCAGTCAACCATAGGCTATTAGTTACATTTGAGGGGAGTAAAAAGTAATACACAGATTTTTGGCTGTGCAAAGGAAAGGTGCCCCAAGTCCCTGTGCTATTCATGAATCAATTATAAGGTCTGACAAAGTATATGGTGTATTAGTCTGTTCTCACATTGCTAATAAAGACATATTCAAGACTGAGTAATTTATAAAGGAAAGAGGTTTAATTGACTCACAGTTCAGCATGGTGGGGGAGGCCTCAGGAAATCATGGTGAAAGGGGAAGCAAACACATTCTTCTTCAAGTGGAGCAGCAAAGAGAAGTCCTGAGCAAAAGGGGGGACAGCCCCTTATAAAACCATCAGATCACATGAGAACTCACTATCACGAGAACAGCAGCATAGGGGTAACTGTCCCCATGATTCAATTACTTCCCACCAGGTCCCTCCCAGGACACCTGGAGATTATAGAAACTACAATTCAAGATGAGATCGGGGTGGGGACACAGCCAACCCATATCATTTGGGTATTGTAGACCAGTCACATTTTCACATAAAGCTAATCACTACATTGACCTTCTTAAAAAAAGATGCTTAGAGGTCTTTACTGTGTTTTGCTAGAGCAGAGTATGAAAAGTTTCACATCCATTTTATTTTTGGTCCTCTTTTTTTCTTTTATTGCAAATTTTTGAAGATACCAGAGCTTCTATAAATGTCAAAAACCAGAAAATAAACAGTGTAATTATAGGTTCAATTGATGATACTAACTAGTGTGACTTGGCTGTCAAATGCACACTCTTGTTGATGACATAATTATTTAAAATATAATTGGACGATGAAATATTTCTTTAAGTATAATCATGTTCTGCCCTATAGTAGGTTTTATAGACACAGTTGTAACAGTTATTTCTTCAAATTCACCATATTTTACTAACATAATCTGCAATATAGACTAGTGGTTGACATATAATATATCATTGGAAGAATAAGCCCTTGAACTTATAATTTTACTTTTATTAGTTTGTAGCCTTGAAACATCAAAGACATTAATAATCAAAATCCCCAGCACTTGGATAGGTAATCACTTGGTTACTTTTCTTAGTTGTTTGCTTTACTCTGGGTACAAAATGGAAACAGTAATGAACAAATAATCTTTAAGTACTCTTTGACCACGGTAGTGTGATGACATGTTGCTTGTTGAGAAAATCTTCCTCCTCCTCATCTGTACTGCTCTCAGAAAGTGACAGCAAAGACTGAATTTTGGTATCTCTTCCAGAACAGCTGAAAATACATAACAAGATCAATACACAATATACAGAACCAGGTTTCAACTCTTCATTTATCTTCTGATCAATACTACATACATTGGAGTTGCTGGAGGCAAGCAGATGTGAGGGGGCTGTATCAGACTGGGGCCATAATTTTCAATGTGCCCAATATACCAAGCCTCCTTTTAATGAGAAATTCTCATCATTCTCCCTCTCCCAAGAAATACAGCCACAGTGCAATCAAGGAGAGACTTTATGGTCTCTGATTGTGTCTTTTGTTGATGATTCAGAGGCACTTTAGAAACCTGCAGAGCCTCAGGGTCATCATTAAGAACATTCATCATCACATTGGCTGTTTAATAGAATCCCAGTGAATAGACTGCCAGATAAATCACCTCTTTTGTGTACTGTAAATTAGGACTATGTAGATAGCCAGTCAAGATATGCTGAAGCAAAAATTAATGACGGCATTTGTTTGTTATTTTATTTTGTTGCATTTTATTGGTGGCAGCAGGGGGCACCTTATTCTGTTAGTAAGGTCCCCTTATATTTTTAGTATTGAATGTCATTTGTTTTATGAATGATGAGAATACTTGTAGGTGTAGTTTGTTTTTAATGATTTATCTAAGGGAAGAAAATATCAATCTTATATTGATCCTTTAAACAAATATAAATGATAATAGAAATGCAAAAATCCAGGCTGAGTGCAGTGGCCTGAGTAGTCCCAGCTGTTTAAGTGGCTGAAGCAGGATAGCCTGAGCCCAGGAGTTTCAGACCTACCTAGGCAACATGTTGATACCCTGTCTTAAAAAATTTTTTTAAAAGAGAAAGAAATGCAAAAACCAAGAACAACAACTCAATGATTTCCTCTTCCAGAAAGAATAAGAAACTCTTGATTCCCTTTTTACTGCAGTATCAGATTTCAATTAAATTTCAATCAAAGAAATTTACAATACAAATAACTTATTTTATACTTATTTTAGTCTTTCTAGAAGAAATCCTGCTCCTTCTTCAAGGAATTGCAGTGTGTCAATAATAGACTGAAACAATAGACTACTTTTCTGAAACATTTACTAGTATAACCTACATTCCTTGTAAGCTGATCTGACCATCCCTAAATGTATTTTATGTGAGGAAAGAATGATATCATACAAATTAAAATATGTTATTGTTAGTTTTCTAGACTTGATTTCAAGAAAGAAACTTACTATTTGATTCTAAAAACCTTATTCACATTGGGTAGGATTCTATTAATACAAAGTATTGACATTTATTAGGTTAATTAATTCAAGTAAGGCCATTGTTTTTCAATATAATAAGAAATGCTGAAGGATTATTATATTCCAAATATCTTTTCATTTTTATGATACATATTGTACAGTAGAGAATGATCTCTTCACATTAAAGTAACAACTTTATAAGCCTTTTACTAAATCTCGATAATAGATCAGCAAAGGACCCAAACATTCTATAAAGAATGATCATATAAAGTATACACATGAGGACAATCTTTCTATATATAATAAAGATAACTAGTTGGAGCTTGTCAAAATTTTACTACATACTATATTAATATATAAACTGCAGGCTTAACTTACCTCAATTCCTCAACTCCACAGGGACCCCTCACATGTGAGGTCTTAAGGAAATCTGTGGAAATCTGACTTATATTCAGTGATTGGCTGCTGAAATCTGGGAACTCTTCTGAGGTTAAGCTGTAAAGCTTTTCTGAAGTATCTGAAATATTTTATTTCATGCATTGTCAAAACATAAATTCAAGAAACAAATATACAGCATATGGTGCTGAATGTTTACCCAGAGTAAATTACAGGCAATACAAAGAAGGTCAGCATAGATTTTTAATTATTCCTCAATTTTCTAATGTTTGTGAGGTAAGTTTGATTTGAGATTCCAAATTGGGGCATGGGTAGCAAGTCATTTTTATCATATTGATTTGTAAATATACATTACATTTACAACATGTGTCAAATGTCCTGAGACCTCATAAAATTTCAAAAAAAAATCAAATGACCCCCCTTTAAAGCTAGAATATTTTGCAGCCACTCAACCTGTTGGACATTTTGTTATCTTTTTTCTTATAAGAAATAAAAGCTTTACTCCCACCACACAGTCTAAGGGAAAGATTAGCCTTGGCAAAGTTGCTCTTTCTTTTTTGACTTCCTTGCTTTGTTTGAGTAGATAATAACTGTTCATATTTGAAAGCAGAGAAGACTTAAATTTTTCTTTTCATGAAGCTGGCTTATGATTTAGCCTAGCTAAGGACAAATACTGCAAGTTAAACAAACAAAATCTTTAGGCAAATGTATCTTCATATAAACTACCAAAAATTCAAGTATGTAACTAAATATCATTGTATATTAGAAAGGCTACAATGCCTTCTTTTTTCACTGCCGAAATTATAATGAGCCATCTAACTTACACATAAAGTTATATACTATGATGACTGTTAAAACTGTCAAAATTACTGGTTGCTATTCTTCCCTTTTTTTTTTTAGACAGAATTTCGGTCTTGTTGCCTGGGCTGGAGTGCAATGGTGTGATCTTGGCTCACCGCAACCTCCGCCTCCTGGGTTCAAATGATTCTCTTGCCTCAGTCTCCCAAGTAGCTGGGATTACAGGCATGTGCCACCACACCCGGCTAATTTTGTATTTTTAGTAGAGACGGGGTTTCTCCATGTTGGTCAGGCTGCTCTCGAACTCCTGACCTCGTGATCTGCCCACCTCGGCCATCCAAAGCCCTTTACTTTTATGAGAGGACCAAATAAACCTCCTCCTGGTCACAGGAACCAAACATCA
Organism: Gorilla gorilla gorilla; assembly: GCF_029281585.2. Lineage (NCBI taxonomy): Eukaryota > Metazoa > Chordata > Mammalia > Primates > Hominidae > Gorilla > Gorilla gorilla. The sequence goes on from NC_086017.1 coordinate 178,356,919, forward strand.
ACATACAAGTGTTCTACAGTGGACTTGACTTTTTTTTTTTTTTTTTTTTTGGTGGTTAGTATCAACTTGACATTTTTGAGCAAATAGAGATTTCCCTACTGAAAGTAAATCAGATTATTCCCACTGAAAAATAGACCTCAATAAATTTACACATGGAAGTGTCCCTAAAATTGTTTAGCCCAGTGACTTTGAAATCATGATGCATGGGTACATTCAATAAGCTTAGGATTTGGTTCCTGCTCCCACCATACCCTCAGCAATCAGGACTTTACCTGATCTAAATTTAGGGGCTCTATATAAGATTAATTTTGAAAAAGACAAAAGATTTTTTAGTTAAAATTTTTTAAACCTCCTAATTACTTCCATCTTCACTTAGAGATCAGGGAATTATGGGCCCATGAAGAACTAATAACTTGCTGAAAGTCACACGGCCATATAGTGGAAGAGCTGAAACTAGAACTAATCTCTGGTAGCTCACCAATATTGTAAATCACTCTGTTCCAGAATCTAATTCTTTAGCTTTAAGCTATTATCTTCTCTCCTATTTTTCCGTATGGCAAAAGAAGACCCAAGGCACCTTTACATGTCCTAATGAAAGGGAATGCTCCCACAAGAAAGCAGTAAATTCAGGATTTGGAACTGGTAGAATTACAGTACTGAAACCCAACAGCAATGCTTTGATCTAAAGAATACCAGCAGGTGAGATATCCAAACTCTATTACACATTTGAGCTAACTGAATGAGCATAAAGCTGTTCCGAGTTGTGCAAATAGAATGAGTCTATTTTTCTAGAACTATTTATTCTCAAAATTATATTTCAGAATACCTGTAAAGTTAACAGGAACAAAGGTAATACCACTTGATTTTAGGTAACAGAAAAATCAAGGCAGAGAAAAACAAAACTGCTCATAACAACCCTATTGTAGGTTAGTGTTAAACTCAACAGGTCAATTGTACAAAAATCTGTCTGCTGATTTTTCTAATTCAGCACCAGGTAAGACAGGATTAACATTTATATTAGAAAATTTACAACTGGCAAGTCAGTTGATTGTTGAGAAATAAATTATAGTTAAACCTTTTCTATTCCTGGAGTAAGAGTACCTTCTCTGATCATTGAGGAATCTCTTTAAAAATAATAGCAATTAGACTAAGGAGAAAAAATAGATAAAATATAGAGTTCTAAGGTGCATTTCTAAAACTGAAGTCATTTAAAACACATACATAAAACTATATTCCATAAATACATAAGCACTTAAATGAAATAAAACACTAAAGAAAGAAATATAAAAACTTCAAAGAATGAGAACCAATCAGAGAGGATATTTCCCAATAAGGAACAACAACAACAACTCTAAAGGACTATCTAGAATACTACATATCTACATCCTAATATTAAAGACAGTGTGGGCCGGGCGCGGTGGCTCATGCCTGTAATCCCAGCACTCTGGGAGGCCGAGGCGGGCGGATCACGAGGTCAGGAGATCAAGACCATCCTGGCCCACACAGTGAAACCCCGTCTCTACTAAAAATACAAAAAATTAGCCGGGCGTGGTAGCGGACCCGGGAGGCAGAGCTTGCAGTGAGTCGAGATCGCACCACTGCACTCCAGCCTGGGCTACAAAGCCCTATTTCTAACCTATTTCTAACACTTTAGCCTTCCTTAATTTTTATTCTTTCCATCTTCTCTCCCCTCTGCACTATGTCTTGTTTATTTCTCCTTTTCCTAATCTCTCCATGCTTGCATCCCTTTACCTTCACTCTGCCCACACCCTCCCCTTCTTAAGTGGTGATATGGTTTGGATTTGTGTCCCCACCCAAATCTCATGTCAAATTATAATCCCCAATGTTGGAGGAGGGGTCTAATGAATGGTGACATGATCATGGGAAAAGACTTCCTCCTTGCTGTTCTCGTGATAGAGAGTTCTCATGAGATCTGGTTGTTTAAAAGTGTGTAGCACCTCTCATCCACCCCTTCCTCCTGCTCTGGCCATGTGAAGATGTGCCTGCTTCCCCTTCTACCATGATTATAAGTTTCCTGAGGCCTCCACAGCCATGCTTCCCGTGGACTCTGCAAAACTGAGCCAATTAAACTTCTTTTTTTTTTTATAAGTTACCCAATCTCAGGTATTTCTTATAGCAGTGTGAGAATTAACTAATACAAGTGATTACAAAATTGATTTGAAGTAAAGATTTCAAATTATTTATGTGGCATTGTTATACAGTGGCAAGACAAAGAAATGTGGGAGTAGCTTTGCCTGGGGTTGTGCCTTGCCTCTGCTATACATTTGGGGGAGACCATGGGCAATTACTGCATTGCCCAGAGCCTCAGTTATTGAATATGAAGAAAGGAAATTAAGAGTAGCATCTGCCCCATCTACTTCACCAAATAGCTGGTAAGATCAAATGGAGCAATATCACATATAAAAGCAACCAGTAATTATTATTACTGATTAAATGGTGTCATATTCCTTTTATTAACTTTTAAATATGTTTTCACTTCTATGTGCACCCAATTTGTTTTCTGCAATTCAAAGACACACTAAAGCAAAAAGACTGTCATTCTATCTCTTTGTAATTTGGCTGCCTTTTCAAGGATTATCTAGTTAATTTGTGAACTATAAATCCTGATTAGATTAGCACTTTTACAGTTTAATACATTACTTAATGGTCAACCTATGAACAGAGACTCCAGTTACTCAGAAAGCCACTGCCTCACTGTTTTATTTCACTGACAGTATGGCCTATTGTCTAGTATCTGGTGCATTTTTATTATTTCTTATGTAAGAAAAAGTGCTTCCATCTCTTTTACTTGGCTCAGTTAATTACCTGTGAAGTCATACAAACACAAGATTGTTGTGGGAACTTAAAGACCATGAAGATTCTTAAACCACAAATCAGATTGAGTTTGAAACAAATAAATCATTTTTAACTATTGAAGAAGTAAATGCTTTAAAGTGCATTATTACTAATACTTTTTCACAATGTGTATTTCCTAAATTTCTTCAGGCTACAGCAACATCCAAAAACTGACAAAGTGTCTTTATAAGTAAGTTATACCAATATGTTAAGCTCATTAAGGAAGTAGTTATAATGTTATTTATATAAAGCTATTTGTGGAAGGAATAGTAAGTGGCATGAACTACAGCTAACTATAATCCTCAAAGCAATACAGATGATAACTAGTTCTAGAATGGAAACAGCTTTTAGAGTTTATTAAAAATTGGGTTTACCAAGAACATCTTACTGTATGTAGGAAGTGATACGGAAGTACGGCAGGGAAGTGCTGGATAGAGAAAGGCAGGTCCCTGGCTAAGGCTCCACACCACAGACCGAGGTGAGGACAGGCACTCCTGCTTTTGTGCACAAATGTTGCATTTTTCAAGACCACCCTGGCCCACCACATCCCCATCCTGGGCCTATAAAAACCTGAGACACTAGCAGGCAGACACACAGGTGGCCAGATGTTGAGAGCAGCATATCAGCTGAAGAAGACACAAGTGGTTGGACGGCAAGAGGACGTCAAGGGGTCATGCTGGCAAAAGAGCACACTGACAGACTCTGGCACACTGGCAGCCCATCAACCAGCGGGTTGAGGTGGAGTTTGGCTAGTGCAGTCGGAGGAGAGCTGGGGCCACCGAGCAGCCTAACTCTAGGGGAAAACCATCTCCCTTCTCGCTTCCCCATCAGCGGAGAGCTACTTCCACTCAATAAAACTTTGCACTCATTCTCAAAGACCACGTGTGATCCAATTCTTCTGGGACACCAAGGCAAGAACCCAGGATACAGAAAGTCCTCTGTCCTTGTGACAAGCTAGAGGGTCTAATTGAGCTGGTTAACACAAGCCACCTACAGAGGGCAAACTAAAAGATCACCCTGTAACACATGCCCACTGGGGTTTCAAGAGCTGTAAACATTCACCCCTAGACACTGTCGTAAGTGTCTATCTGTATGATCCCCGAGAGGTTAGAGCAGTGGGGCACTGAAGAAGCAAGCCACACCCTCATTGCATGCCCTGCAAGGGGGACTAGGGAACCTTTCCCATTTCAAATGGGAGCTCTGCCAGGATCCTGGAAGATGAGTGTGAATGAATGTGAAACTGTCAGGTATGCCTCTCTTCCAAAACCTCCCACTTCTCTCTTTCCTGCGGGTAAGAAGCTCTGTTTCCCTTCAAAACTCTGCCCTTACCAGCCAGTCAAAATCCCCAGACTTCGTATCTTTTCCCTCTCATATGGTTTGAAATGGCTTTTATCTCTTTCTTTATAATGTTAAGAGTTTTGCTACAGGCTATGGCAATGTTACTAAGTAAAACGAGCATTAGGTTCAGCCATCAAAGGTGCAAATCAGATCAATTTTTCCTAGAGGTGTCATGTATGCCTCCACCTTAACAGCCACAGGCACACACGGCTCAGGGCACCTCTTCTTACCCTTTCCCCTCCCAGCTTGGGTGCCTAGGCATGCCAGCAGCAGGCAAAGGCCAAGCCCAACAGCCACGAGTGGGTATGGGACAAAGCTGCAACGGTAACCATGACCCCACAGGGTCAACGAATGGGTGCTTCTCACCCACCATGCTAATGGAACCTTTCCTTCCCTGGCCAAGGAATTCAGCCTAGTCTGAAATCGGGTAAAAATATAAGGATTAGAGGGGTCCAGTTGTACTAAGCAAGGGGTTCTTCCCCCAGAATCTTCCCCCTTTTCCTCTTAAACTGTTTTTCTTTTCTTTTTTTTTTCCTTTTCTAAGTGAGAGGCGTCCCCCACCACCAACTCTGTTTCTAATAGGGAAGTTAACAGAGTAATGGCCCCTGCTGACTGATAACTGCAAATTCGACAGGGCACATTTGAGACACTCTAAACAGATATAAACAGCCTCTAAAATACCTTTTCAGTCCCAAACTGGACTCCAAGCTTCAGGCTGAGGCCCTAGAAAGAAAAACAAGGTTTGAAGGATTCAAAGCCAGGCAACAGGTATAATGTAAATGGGCAGAACCAATTCCTACCAACTAAACCCCCCACCTCATGGAAGGAGGCCATGCTTCATGGCATAAACAGGCTCAGGAAACTCAAGGTTTACTGAAAGCAGGGAGAAATGGGGGCAAAGGTGAGGGTGGTTAATTCCTATTCTTCAGGTTTTCCCTGCTTCGTGGGTACATACTGCATCAGTATCCATGGCCAGCACCTGCCAAGGTCATCGGGGCTCAGGGATAAGCAGTGGAGAGTGAAAGGAGGACATTCATTTTCTGAGTCTTTGTTGAAAGAAGAAAGGGAATGAGGGACACCTCTATTCACTGTCTTTCAGAATGGGCAACCAGTTATTTTCACCACCCTCAGCTTATACTCCTCTGGAGTGTATTCTGAACCACTGGGACTGCCTCGAGCCTCAGAATCTGGAGGAAAAGTGCCTCTTAGCCCTCTGCAAAAAGGTTTGGCCAAATTATGATTTACAGGAAAGAGTGGCTTGGCCTCAGGAAGGAACCATTCATTTCTATACCATCTGGCATTTGGAACTTTTCTATAGACGTGAGGACAGATGGTCTGAGGCCCCATAAGTGTAGGCTTTCTATAGCTTGCAAGGCAATCCAGACCTTTGCTGACAGAGTAGGATTGCCCTCCTGTTTGGCATCTCAGGGAAGGTTGCAAGGGGCAAGGTCAAGCAACTAAAAATATGAGTCCCAGGGGCAACCCCAGCAGAGGATCCAGCTACCTCTGACCCTGTTACTCGGGGTCCACCCAGACCACCCTATACAGCTTCAGCTTCCCACCTGCCTCCTCCTAAAAATCTTTGCTCTAGACAAACTCCAGTCTCACTCTTAACCCTCCAACAAATGCCCAGTAAATTTGGGCCTAGTAAGGTCCAGGTCCCCTTCTCCCTATAGGACGTAAAGCAAATTAAGGGGGATCTTGGCAAGTTTTCAGATGACCCTGATAGATAAATAGAGCCTTTCCAGAATTACACCCAAATATTTGAACTCTCCTGGAGAGAAGTTATGTTACTTTTGAATCAAACCCCCATGGACACTCAGAAGCAGGCTGCTCTGTCAGCAGCGGAGAGATTTGGGGATAAGCTTTCTTTCATATATAGCGTCAGAGAAGGGGGTGAATATTATCCAACTGGAAGAGAAGCAATACCAGTAAATAATCCTAAATGGGATCCCAGTGATGAGATGGAAGACTGGAAAAGGAGACAGTTTCAGGTGTGCATAATGGAGGGCTTACGTAGGACTAAGACTAAGCCTCTCAATTATATTAAGTTGTCCATGATCGACTAAGGATTTGATGAAAATCCCACTGCCTTCCTGGAAAGGCTAAGAGCGGCCTTGACAAAGCACACCTCTATCTCCTGATTCACTCGAGAACAGCTAATCCTAAAAGATAAATGTATTACCCAGGTAGCTCCTGACATCAGGAGGAAGTTGCAAAAATGGGCCCTGGGACCAGATAGTACATTAGAGGACCTCCTGAAAGTGGCCACCTTGGTCTTTTATAATAGAGACAGGAGGCCTAAAAAAGCGAGAGGAGATGCAGGAAACAGATAAAAGCTTTGATGACCACCATGTAAGCCCACAAACCCCAAAATTCCCAGGATGTGCCTGCTAACTGCTAAAAGATACGGCAAGAACAGTTATTTCTCTTCTAAAGTTTTAACCGCTCCCATAAAATGTTTAATTTCTTTCACCAGGGTGAAACAGCTCAGGGTAGAATGTTGCTGTTAGTATATTTCACTTCTTATCTCTGTAATCTCTGGCACTAAATTCTTTCCTTGTATAATACACATGTTTAACCCATGCATACTTAACCTTATAAAACTTTTTTTTTTTTTACTCTCAAGCCTAGAAGCCATCAAAATCCAAATGGTCAACCGGAGCCTCGAAAGATGGCTCCCCTTGTCTAGGAACCCTTAGACCTCTAGGAGTCTGACTGCCATTTTCCCCAGAACAATGCCCCCTGTCAGCAGGAAGCAGCTAAAACAGGTCATTGTCCATATTCTAAAGGTAGTTAAATGTACATCTTCAGAGGGGAGAATGATACCAGAGGGGTCGAGGAAGTGCTGAGTAGAGAAAGGCCAGGACCCTGGCTAGGGCTCCACTCCCTTGGACCTAGGTGACGACAGGCACTCCTGCTTTCATGCCCAAATGTTGCATTTTCCAAGACCACTCTGGCCCACCATGCTCTCATTCTGGGCCTATAAAAACCTGAGACCCGAGTGGAAAGACACACAGGCAGCCTGATGTCAAGAGGAGTACATCAGCGGAAAAAGACACAAGTAGCTGGATAGCGAGAGGATGTTGAGGCAGCACACTGGCAAAAGAGCACACCGACAGAAACCAGCACACCAGCAGGCCACTGACCAGCAGGCCACTGACCAGCAGGATGGGGTGGAGTTCGGCCAGAGCAGCTGGAGGAGAGCTGGGGCTGCTGAGTGGCCCAACTCCAGGGGAACACCATCTCCCTTCTGGCTCCCCCAGTGGTGGTGAGCTACTTCTACTCAATAAAACTTTGCACTCATTCTCCAAGACCACGTGTGGTCCGATTCTTCTGGTACCCCAAGGCAAGAACCTGGGATACAGAAAGCCCTCCATCCTTGTGACAAGGTAGAGGGTCTAATTGAGCTGGTTAACACAAGCCACCTATAGATGGCAAACTAAAACGGCATCCTGTAACACACACCCACCGGGGCCTTAGCATCTGTAAACATTCACCCCTAGACACTCTCGTGGAGTCGGAGCCCCACAGTTGGCCTGTCTGTATGCTCCCTAGAGGTTTGAGCAGTGGGGTACTGAAGAACGGAGCCACACCCCCATCGCACGCCCTGTGAGGGGGACAGGGGATCCTTTCCGGTATCAAAAGCACTACCTATTGGTTTCTTATATAACTTAACAGTTTTCTGAGGACTTACTATGTGCTAGGCACTGTTAATTGTGTGTGTGGAGAGAGAGATAAGTTTTCATAAATATAATATCTCATATATATAATTTTAATTAATGATCAAATAATTTTATTAGATAGGTTCTATTATTATGCTCATCATTCAATATGGAATCTGATGCAATGACAGATTAAGGAAGTAATTTGCCCAATATTATGAAGCTAGTAAGTGGTGGTTTCGTTTCAAACCACACGCCCTGACAGGGGAACCTGGTTATCAACCAGTCTGCTTTCTGTCTCTTGTCTCTCGATTCATCATGGTGTTGTGCCTGCAACACACACACACACACACACACACACACACACACACACACCTCTGTCCATGCTAGGTACTTCTAGAATGGCACTCTGATATCAGCCACAGCAATCAGAATCCAAGGAGAAACTGTTTCCTTAAACACCTCTGCCCTTCTCAGGTACTTCTAGAATGGCAGTCTGATATCAGCCACAGCAATTTGAATCAAAGGAGAAACTGTTTACCTAATGGAGTTATTTTCTGTCTTATTCTCCCAGCTCCTTAACATGGTTGTTTTTCATAGAACTTAGAAAGAAGAAGTGGATGCATCCTAGAAATAGCAGAAAACAAGTCAGAGAGGTTGCTGTACACAATAATGCAGCTTTCACAGAGATTTGAACATATTTACATTTATATAAGCATCCAGTGGTGTGGAGGTGTATGTCTGAGAGCAAACCTCATGAAGTTTTTCCAGACTGCACCATGAGTAGTGAAAGGTGAATGGAATTGTTCTGCTCATTGACGCAAAACAGGGTAAAAAGGCCTTGTGCAGAGTCAGTGACTTTTCTACAATGAAGCCTTATGTCACTGTAGCACTTGTCACCTCGCTGACTGTTGGGTTGATTAGCCTGATATGTCATCCTCTTCCTTTCTCAGAGTGACCGTATTCATGAACAGTGCACTCATACAAAGCCAATCTTCCCAACAGAAAAAAAAAAAAAAAGTCCATGTCTGGGTTAAGTGTGAAAGTGGTTGCCTGCTGCTGTTGGACCATCAGCAAAGCCCTGGCAGTTCACAGGCTACCAAGTGTGTGCTTGCTTTTGTATATAAAAAGTTATGTGTTCTAGTGAAAATACTGATGTTAGTGTATGAGAAAATAAGTGACACAGGAAAAAACTGAAGCACATAGGAACAAAGATAATTTTTAAAAATGGAAAAGCTGGAATGGCTGAAAAAAAGACTAGTGTTTGTACACTATTGCATTTCATTTGTAAATAATAAAATGTATCAATTTTTAAAATTACAAAGCTCTTTTTAAAATTAAAAACTGTATGGTTGTCCTTTTAGATCCAGTTCAGACTTCACATACTTTATTTCAGAATTGGCCTGTAATATAATAATTATCTCTAGGAAGATTTATGTTTGATTTTTAATAATTCAAGCAAGGTAAATGAATGATGGGTAAATATGGATTATTGACTTTTTTTCCTCTAACCCCTATTAAATAAATAGAAAAAGCAGAATAATAAAAATAAAATCATAAAAGGAGCTAAACAAAGGGATACAATTGACATAATAACTTTGAGAAGAGTCAACCAAATAAAATTTATTGAGGTGTGGCTGGGTGTTATTCCAATACACAGTGTGTGCCCAACACACAGACACCAAATGAGGAATAGGAAAGAGACAGTCATAAAAAGAACAGGCTAGTCTCACCAATACCATGTCAATAGGGAGAAAAGTAGGTGAAAAGAAGTAAGGAGGAGACATCTGAAATCCTTATTAAAGCCGGCTAATCATCTATCTGAAAAATCTTAGCAGAGACAAGAAAATTGCAAATCTGAAGGTTTCCCCACAGAGACAGCACACAGGAAACCAGGTCGATAAAAATTTGTCATTTAATAAAATCCAGAAAAAGACAAGAAAGCCCAGATCTTTCAACAGAGAAAGCTGAGCTCCCCAGTCCTATCCTCCTCCCCATGCCTTGGAGCTAGCAGGATACAGAAGAGTACAATACAGAACCTGCAAACAGTAGCTCCACAGAAAAGACTGAGAGAGCTCAGTAAGAGTGAAGAGAATTTCAGGAAGAATTTAGTTTCACTATATCAGAAAAGATGGAAGATAGGAACAAAGCCATTCACAATAAGCATAGGCAAGTGAAATCCAAAGAAATGACACAACTAGATATATAAACAAACTAGTATCTTTAGCATGTAACGGGTGAAAAAAATAAAAAACATAAAATTTGGTAGAAAACATAGATCAGGACCATAAGATTTTCCACAAGTCCTTTGGCTACAAAAGAAGTAATGAAAGCAAACTTTTTGAAAAGAGCAAAATTAACCTCAAAGATGGAGCAACAACATGACAGGCATCAAAGGAAAACTAATTAAATGGTCACCTGTTCCTGGATTGGATCCTATACCAGAAAAAAACAAGCTGTAACAAACACCAATGGGGTAGTTTTAAAAAATTAATATGCCATGTGGATTCAAAAATCACATTGTATCTTGTAATGTGAGCTTCCTGATTTTGATCATTGTGCTATGGTTATATAAGAGAAAGCAGTTTTTCTGGGACACGCACACTGACATATTTTTTTGTAAAGTGTTACAATGTTTTTAACTTCCTCTCACTGTTCAGAACAAAAGGAGGTACAAAAGGAGGGTGTGTATGTGCATGTGTCTGCACACGTGTGTGTATGCAAATAGGACAAAACATAGCTAGTGAACCGGGTACAGTATATTTGGGGGAAGAGTTCTTTGTACTATACTTGTATTTTGCAAATTTTCTGTTTTAACTTATATCAAAATAGAAAACCACCAAAAAATGTCAAAGAAAAAGTTACAACATCTTTAGAGAATGACTTTTTAAAAAGTCAAGTGATAAAGAGTGCACTATAACTAGGTAAAAATTAAAATCCTGACATATAGACAAGCTTCAGATAATGATAGCAAATACAAAGGGAAATTAAAAACTAGCTAAAACAATTGAAGAAATATAAGTAATAGTTTTTTAAAGAGGCACCAACATAAAGAAAATAGGGTTCTCAGCAGGAGAAAGCCTAATGGAACAGAAAAGCAATTCAAAGATATAAAAACAGAAAATTTCTTTGAAAATAACGGGTAATGTACTCTACAGACAAAGAGAGAACCCTGTGTTTAAAAAAAATGCTGAATTATTGACACTAAAACAAAATCCTGGACCAGTTACTGACTTTCAAGGATTAAGAAAAATTTCTCCAAGCATTCAGTCAGGAAAGAAGCCTGTCACATGTGTGTGTGTGTGAAAGAGAGAGAGAGAATGAGAGAGAGAGAGAAAGAGAGAGAGAGACAGAGAGAGAGAGAGAGAGAGACAGAGAATCTAGGAGGCTTCTGATTACTTCACAGCATTCGGAGCCAGAAAATGGCAAATCATTATATACAAGGTTTAAGACAAAGGTGACCAAATGATATTATCCTCAGCCAATTTGCCATCTAAATAGAAATGTAGCAGGTATTCTCAAATATAAAGAAAACTCAGGTAATAAAACTTCTATAAATTCTACCTGCAGGGAAAAATTATTTGATAATTAAACTGAACCAAACAAAAGTTTAATGAAAAAAACTGTGATAAAGGGCTAACTAGCACCATATTCAGGGTCAGACGACAACAGGAAAATGTCTACTACATACAGAGGAAAGGAAACTGTGACCTACTAAATACATCTAATGTGCCATTCGGCAATAAGACAAAAAACAGACATTATCATGAATGCTATAATAAAACCATCAAGAGATGAAATCAAGATAAAAGGCTCAGGATTGGGAAGTCATAGAAGAAATGCTGGTACTAAACATTTAATCCATATTGATTTTCACTAAGAAAAAAATAAAAGGAAAACTTAACAAAACAAGAAACTATAACTACAACAAGGGATGTATTCAGTATGATCTAGATTAGCATGTGGTTTTAAAAAATAAACAAATGAGCCCTCATCTTTTATTATAGGGAATTATTACTATCTGAAACTAAAGCATATAGTTAGAAATGGCCTCCATTACTCTTTATTTTTACCTTTTCTCTCAATTTTTAAATTTATTTTTAATTTTTGTGAGTACAAAGTAGGTATATATATTTATGGGGTACATGAGATATTTTGATACAGGCATGCAATGTGTGATAACTAAATCATGAAAAATTTGGAACACATCTCCCCAGGCATTACGCTTTTGTGTTTCAAACAATCCAATTATATTCTCTAGTTATTTTTAAATGTACAATTAAATTATAATTGACTATAGTCTCTGGGTTGTTCTATCTGACACTAAGTCTTATTCATTCTTTCTATTTTCAGTAGCCATTAAGCATTCCCACCACTCCACCCACACTCCCCACTATACTTCCTAGCCTCTGGTAACCATTCTTCTATTTTCTATCTCCATGAGTTTAATTGTTTTGATGTTTAGATCCCACAAATAAGTGATAACATGCAAAGTTCGTCTTGCTGTGCCTGGCTTATTTCACTTGACAAAACAATCTCCAGTGCCATCCATGTTGTCGCAAATGACAGAATCTTATCCTCTTTTATGATTGAATAATACTTCATTATGTATATGTGCCACATTTTCTTTATCCATTCATCTGTTAATGAATACTTAGGTTACATCAAAATCTTGGCCATTGTGAACAGTGCTGTAACAAACATAAGAGGGCAGATATCTCTTGGATATATGGGTTTCTTTTTTTACTTTTTAAATTTTTGTGGGCACATAGTAGGTGTATATATTTATGGGGTACATGAAATGTTTTGATATAGACATGCAATGTGAAATAAGCACATCATGGAGAATGGAGTATCCATCCCTTCAAGCACTTATTATTTGTAACTCAAATAATAACATTCTTTAAGTTATTTTAAAATGTACAATTAAAGTTATTATTGACTATAGTAACCCTGTTGTGCTATCAAATAGCAGGTCTTATTTATTATTTCTAACTATTTTTTGGACCCATTAACCATCCCACCTCCACCCCACCCCACCCCACCCCACCCCACCCCACCACCCTTTCAAGCCTCTGGTAATTATCCTTCTATTTTCTATCTCAATGAGTTCAATTGTTTTGATTTTTAGATCCCACAAATAAGCAAGAACGTGCTATAATTGTCTTTGTGTGCCTAGCTTATTTAACTTAATGTAATGATCTCCAGCTCCATCCAAGTTGCTGCAAATGACTGGATCTCATTCTCTTTTATGGCTGAATGGTACTCCATTGTGTATATGTATCACATTTTATTTTCCATTCATCTGTTGATGGACCCTTAGGTTGCTTCTGAATCTTAGCTATTGTGAACAGTACTGCAACAAACATAAGAATGCAGATATCTCTTCAATATACTGATTTCCTTTCTTTTGGGTATACACCCAGCAGTGGGATTAATGGGTCGTATTGTAGCTCTATTTTTAATTTTTTAAGGAACTTCCAAACTGTTCTCCATAGTGTTTGAACTAACTTATGTTCCCATCAACAGTGTACAAGGGTTCCCTTTTCTCCACATGCTTGCAAGCAGACTTTATTGCCTGTCTTTTGTATAAAAATTTTATTTGTGTCTATTACAAATGGAATTAGTTTTTTATTTCTTTTTCAGATTGTTCACTGTTGGCATATAGTAATGCTAGTGATTTTTGTATGTTGATTTTGTATCCTGCAACTTACTGAATATGTTCATCAGTTCTAACAGTATTTTGGTGGTCTTCAGGTTTTTCCAAATTTAACATCATTTATCCACAAACAAGGATTATTTAATTTCTTCCTTTCCGATTTGGATGCCCTTTACTTCTTTATCTTTTTTAATTGCTCTAAAACATACAGTACTATGTTGATTAACAGTGGTGGAAGTAGGCATCTTTGTCATGTTCCAGGTTTAAGAGGGCAAGCTTTTAGGTTCTCCCTATTCAGTTTAATACTAGCTGTGGGTCTGTCATAGATGGCTTTTATTATGTTAAGACCTTCTATACCCAGTTTTTTAAAGGTTTTCATCATGGAGGGACGTTAACTTTATCAAATGGTTTTTCAGCATCAATTTAAATGATCATATGGTTATTGTCCTTTATTCTGTTGATATGATGTATCACATTGATTATGGCCATTCTTTCAGGAGGTGGTATCACACTGTGGTTTTGATTTGCATTTACCTGATCATTAGTGATATTGAGCATTTTTTCATATGTTTGTTGGCCATTTGTGTATCTTCTTTTGAGCGTTGTCTATTCATGTCCTTAGCACACTTTTTGAAGGGATTTTTTTTTTCTACTGATTTGTTTGAGTTCATTGTAGATTCTGGATATTAGTCCTTTGTCACACGTATAGATTGTGAAGATTTTCTCCCACTCTGTGGGATATCTGTTTGCTCTTCTGACTGTTCCTTCTGCTGTGCAAAAACTCTTTAGTTTAATTAGGTCTCAGCTATTTATCTTTGTTTTCATTGCATTTGCTTTTGGGTTCTTGGTCATGAAATGCTTGCCTAAGCCAATGTCTAGAAGGGTTTTTCCAATATCCCCAGTGGGTTTTGATTATGGCTATAATCATAAAACAGTAGATGTTGGCATGGATGCGTTGAACAGGGAACACTTCTACACTGCTGGTGGGAATGTAAACTAGTACAGCCACTATGGAAAACAGTGTGAAGATTCCTTTAAGAACCAAAAGTAGAACTACCATTTGATCCAGAAATCCCACTACTGGGTATCAATCTTCTAGGGTTATTACAGTTTCCCATCCTAGATTTAAGTTCTTAATCCATTTTGATTTGATTTTTGTGTAAGGTGAGAAATGAGGATCCAGTTTTATTCTCCAACATGTGGCTAGCCAATTATCCCAGCACCATTTGTTGAAAAGGGTGACAGTGATAGTTTGCCTTCGTCTTTACTGATTTGGATGCCCTTTGTTTCTTTCTGTTGTCTTATTACTCTGGCTAGGACTTCAGCACTATGTTGAAGAAGAGTGGTAAGAGTAGACATCCTGGTCTTGTTCCACTTCTCAGAGGAAATGCTTTCAACTTTTCCCCAGATGGCTTTTATTACATTAAGGTATGTCCCTTGTTTGCTGATTTTGCTGAGAGTTTTAATCATAAAGGGATGCTGGATTTTGTTGAATGCTTTTTCTCCATCTATTGAAATGATCACGTGATTTTTGTTTTAATTCTGTGTATGTGGTGCATCACATTTATTGACTTGATTATGGCAAACCATCCCTCCATCCCTGGTATAAAATCTATTTGATCAAGGTGGATTATCTTTTTGATATATTGTTGGATTTGATTAGCTAGTATTTTGTTAAGGATTTTAGCGTCTATGTTCATCAAGGATATCAGTCTGTAGTTTTCTTTTTTGGTTATGTCCTTTCCTGGTTTTGATATTAGGGTGATGCTGGCTTCATAGAATGAACTAGAGAGGGTTGCTTCTTTCTCTATCTTGTGGAAGAGTGGCAAAAGGATTGGTACCAATTCTTCTTCAAATGTCTGGTAGAATTCTGCTGTGAATCCATCTGGTCATGGACCCTTTTTTTTTGATAATTTTTAAATTACCATTTCAATCTCACTGCTTGTTATTGATCTGTTCAGGGTATCTAATTCTTCCTGATTTAAGCTAAGAGGGTTATATTTTTCCAGGAATTTATCCATGTATTCTAGGTTTTCTAGTTTATGTGGGTAAAGCTGTTCTTAGCAGCCTTGAATGATCTTTTGTATTTCAGTGGTGTCAGTTGTAATATCTCCTGTTTCATTTCTTAGTGAGGTTATTTGGATTTTCTCTCTTCTTTTCTTGGTTAATGTCGTTAATGGTCTATCAATTTTATTTATCTTTTCGAAGAACCAGCTGTTTGTTTCATTTATCTTTTGTATTTTGTTCATTTGTTTCAATTTCATTTAGTTCTGCTCTGATCTTGGTTATTTCCTTTCTTCTGCTGGGTTTGGGTTTGGTTTGTTCCTGTTTCCTTAGTTCCTTGAGGTGTGACCTTAGAATGTCAGTTTGTGCTCTTTCAGTCTTTTTGATATTCAGGGCTATGAACTTTCCTCTTAGCACCACCTTTGCCTTACCCCAGAGGTTTTGATACGTTGTGTCATTATTGTCTTTGAAGAATTTTTAAATTTCTACCTTGATTTCATTTTTAACCCAGTGCTCACTCAGGAGCAGTTATTTAATTTCCATGTATTTGTATGGTTTTGAAGATTGCTTTTGGAGTTGATTTCCAGTTTTATTCCACTGTGGTCAGAGAGTGCTTGATATAATTTCAATTTTTAAAAAATTTATTGAGGCTCATTTTATGGCCTATTTTGCTTTTTAACTTGTATTTTTGTTTTATAAGTCCTGTGTGAATTAAGCTTTAAACAGGTTCTGTTTTGATGTGTTTCTAGGATTTGTTTCAAGATTTAGAGCTCTTTTTAGCAGTTCTTATAGTGGTGGCTTGGTAATGGTGAATTCTCTCAGCATTTGTTTGTCTGAAAAAGATTGTATCTTTCCTTCATATATGATGCTTAGTTTCACTGGATACAAAATTCTTGTCTGGTAATTGTTTTGTTTGAGAAGGCTGAAGATAGGGCGCCAATCCCTCCTAGCTTATAGGGTTTCTGCTGAGAAATCTGCTGTTAATCTGATAGGTTTTCCTTTATAGGTTACCTGGTGCTTCTGTCTTACAGCTCTTAAGATTCTTCCCTTTGTCTCAACTTTGGATAACCTCATGACAATGTACCTAGGTGAAGATCTTTTTGCAGTGAATTTCCCAGGTGTTCTTTCTGCTTCTTGTATTTGGATGTCTAGGTCTCTAGGAAGGCCGGGAAGTTTTCCTCGATTATTCCCCAAACACATTTTTCAAGCTCTTAGAATTCTCTTCTTCCTCAGGAACACCAATTATTCTTAGGTTTAGTTGTTTAACATAATCTCAGACTTCTTGGAGGCTTTGTTCATATTTTCTTATTCCTTTCGCTTTGTCTTTGTTGGATTGAGTTAATTTAAAGACCTTGTCTTTGAGCTTCAAATTTCTTCTACTTGTTCAACTCTATTGCTGAGATTTTCCAGAGGATTTTGCATTTCTAAAAGTGTGTCCAAAGTTTTCTGAGTTTTTTATTGTTTTGTCTTTAAGCTATCTACGTCCTTGAATATTTCTCCCTTCACTTCTTGTATCATATTTTGAATTTCCTTGCATTAGGCTTCGCATTTCTCTGGTTCCTCCCTGATTAGCTTAATAACTGATCCCCTGAATTCTTTTTCAGGTAAATCAGGGATTTCTTCTTGGCTTGGATCAATTGCTGGTGAGCATGTGTGTTTTCTGGGGGGTGTTGAAGAGCCTTGTTTTCTCATATTACCAGGGAAGGTTTTCTGGTTCCTTCTCATTTGGGTAGGCTCTGTCAGAGGGAAGGTCTAGGGCTAAAGCCTGTTGTTCAGATTCTTTTGTCCCACAGGGTGTTCCCTTGATGTAGTACTCTCCCCCTATTCCTATGGATGTGGATTCCTCTGAGCTGAACTGTAGTGATTGTTGTCTCTCTTCCGGGTCTAGCCACCCAGCGAGTCTACCTGGCTCTGGACTGGTACTGGGTGTTGTCTGCCCAGCATCCTGTGATGTGAACCATCTATGGGTCTCTCAGCCATGGATACCAGCACCTGTTCCAGTGGAGGTGGCGGAGGGGTGCAATGGACTCTGTGAGGTTCTTAGCTTTGGTAGTTTAATGCTCTATTTTTGTACTGGTTGGCCTCCTGCCAGGAGGTGGTGCTTTCCAGAGATCATCAGGTGTGGTAGTATGGGGGAGGAACTGGCGGTGGTCGGGGCCCTAGAACACCCAAGATTATATGCCATTTGTCTTCCACTACTAGGGTGGGTAGGAAAGGACCATCAGGTGGGGGTGGGGCTAGGCGTGTCTGAGCTCAGACTGTCCTTGGGCAGGTCTTGCTGCAGCTGCTGTGGGGAATAGGAGTGAGGGTCTCAGTTCACTGGAGTTGTGTACCTAGAAGGATTATGGCTGCCTCTGCTGAGTCATGCAGGTTGTCAGGGAAGTGGGAGAAAGCCAGCAGTCACAAGCCTCATCCAGCTCCCACACAAACTGAAGGGCCTGTCTCACTCCCACCATGCCCCACCACCCAACAGCCCTCACACCCAGATCATTTCCAGGTGTGGAGCTATATGGGCTTGAAAACTTGTCCCAGGCTACCCGCCTCCCAACTGCAAAAAAAAAAAAAAAGTGGGGGCGGGGGCTTGGTTCTTCCCCTACCTGTGGAGTCTGCACACCGGATTTGCACCCTCCCCCAAATTCTGGACAGAAGGCTTCTCACCCCATCAAATGGTTACAAAGTTCAGCTAGAGATTTGCTTATCCCTGTGTAGTTTTACCCCTTGCTCTTTTGGATCCCTGTGGTGCAGGCAGGAATGGCCTGGTAGGTGACCCAACAACCTCCCAGCGCCTTTCTGCTTTTTCCTCTACCCCTGTGTTTTGCTCGGCTCTCCAAATTAACTCACCTCCAGGTAAAGTCGGAAACTTCTCGCGCAAACAGAACTTCAGCTTTCAGCTTCTCCAGTGGGGATGTATGTTTGGAAGAGGGGGTCTCTCTTTCCCACTTCCACAGTTGGGGCACTCAGTTTTTGGGGGTGGGGGCATCTCCCAGGTCCTGCGGGAGCAGTCTGCTTTCTTCAGAGGGTCTGTGGGTCCTCTCAGGATTTCTGCTTTGCTCTTGCAGTCCATCTGGAACTAAAATTCACAATGCGAGCCAGCCACTGCCTGTTGCTCTTTCTGGAGCTGCAATCTAGTCCTGCCTCCAGTCTGCCATAATCTCCTGCATTCTCTAACCGTTTTTGTTGGAAGACTTTGAATAGGATTGGTATAAGTTCTTCTTTGAATGTTTAGTAGACTTCATCAGTGAAACCATCAGGTTCTGGGCTTCTTTATATTGGGAGACATTTTTGGTTTGTTTGTTTGTTTTGAGATGGGGTTTCACTCTTGTTGCCCAGGCTGGAGTGGAAAGGTACAGTTTCAGCTCACTGCAACCTCTCCCTAAGAGACATTTTTATTATGGCTTCAATCTCATTGTTATTGGTATGTTCAGGTTTTGGACTTCTTCGTGGTTCAATCTTGGCAGGTTGTATATGCCTAGGCATTTATCCATTTCTTCTAGATTTTCCAATTTATTGGCATATAATTGCCATAGTAGCCACTAATGATCCTCTGAATTTCTGAAGTATCAGTTGTAATGTCTTCTTTTTCATCACTGATTTTATCTATTTGGCTCTTCTCTCATTTTTCCTTAATCTGGTTAAAGGTTTGTCAATTTTCTTTATCTTGTCAAGAAACCAACTTTTTGTTTCATTGATCTTTTGTGTTGTTTTCTTCCATTCAAATTCATTTATTTCTGTTCTGATCATTAGTATTTCTTTTCTTCCACTAATTTGAGGTTTGGTTTGTGCTTGCTTTTCTAGTTCTTTTTTTGAGATGGAGTCTAGTTCTGTTGCCCAGGCTTGAGTGCAGTGATGTAATCTCAGCTCACTGCAACCTTCACCTCCTGGCTCAAGCAATTCTCCTGCCTCAGCCTCCCAAGTACCTGGGATTACAGGCATGCACCACTGCGCCCAACTAATTTTTGTACTTTTAGTAGAGACGGGGTTTCACCCGCCTCAGCCTCCCAAAGTGCTGGGATTACAGGCATGAGCTATGGTGCCTGGCCTCTGGTTCTTTAAGATACAGGTTTTATTTATTTGAAGTTATTTTGTTTTTGTTTTTGTTTTATTTCATGTAGGCACATATTGCTACAATTTCTCTCCTACTGCTTTCACTGTATCCTATAGGTTTTTGTATATGGTATTTACATTATTATTTGTTTCAAGAAATTTTTCCATTTCCTTCTTAATTTATACATTGATATACTGGTCATTTGGGAGCATACTGTTTAATTTACATGTGTTTTCCAAAATTTCTCTTGTTACTGATTTATAGTTTTATTTCACTGTGGTCAGAGAATATTCTTGACATTATTTCCAATTTTTGGATATTTTATGACTTGTTTTGTTACCTAACACATGGTCTATCTTTGAGAATAATCCATGTGCAGAGGAGAAGAATATGTATTCTGCAGCTGTTGGATGAAATGTTCTGTAAATATCTATTAGGTCCAGTTGTTCTACAGTGCAGATTAAGTCTGGTGTTTCTTCACTGATTTTCTGTCTTCAAGATCTGCCCAATGCAGAAAGTGGAGTGTTGAAGTCTCCAGCTATTATTGTATTGAGGTCTATCTCTCTCTTTAGTTCTAATAATATTTGCGTTATATATCTGGGTACTCCAGTGTTGGTACGTATATATTTGTCACCATTATACCCTCTTGCTGAATTGACCCCTTTATCATTATATAATGACCTTCTTCTTACAGTTTTTGTCTTGAAATCTATTGTGTCTGATAAAGTATAGCTACTCCTGCTCTTTTTTGGTTTCCATTAGAATATAGAATATCTTTTTTCCATTCCTTTATTTTCAGTTCATGTGTGTCTTTCAGGTAAAGTAAGTTTCTTATAGGCAACACATCATTGGACTTTATTTTTCCATCCATTCAGCCATTCTGTCTTTTGATTGGAGAGTTTAGTCCATTTACATTCAATGTTGTTATTGATAAGGACTTACTCCTGCCATTTCATTATTTGTTTTCTGGTTGTTTTGTAGTCTTCTCTTCTGTCTTTCCTTCCTTCCTCTCTTCCTTTTAGTGAAGGTGATTTTCTCTGCTGGTATGCTTTAATTTATGCTTTTTATTTTTTTATATCTTTTGTGTGTTTTTCAATTTGATGTTCCCATGAGACTTGCAAGTAATATGTTATAACCCATCATTTTAAACTGATGGCAACTTAACACTGATTACATAAACAAAGAAATGCACAACATGAAAACTAATAAAAACTCTATACTTTAAACTATGAACCTGCTTTTTAACTTTTTGTTGTTTCTCTTTATGTCTTACTGTACTGTCTGTGTCTTGAAAAGTTGTTATAGTTACTATTTTTGGTTGATTCATCATTTAGTCTTTCTACTTAAGTCAGGAAAAGTTTACACACCACCATTACAGTGTTATACTATTCTGTGCTTTTTTCTGTGTTTATACCAGGTGAGATTTATACTTTCACAGTCAACAATCTCAGCAGTTTACCTGAGGTTCTATTCTACTGCAGCTAAGTTGGCACTCAGACCACAAGACAAAGTCCTTCCCACTCTTCTCTTCCCTTTCTATAGGCAGAGGTCTCTGTGGCCTTGACCACCCCTAGTCCATGGGGATTTCTACTCGGCCACCACCAATGTTTGCTTAAAGCCCAAGGGCTCTTCCATCAGCTTATGATGAATGCTGTCAGGCCTGGGACTCACCCTTCAGGATACTGGGCTCCCATCTGGCCCATGCCAGGCCAAGTCTAGAAATACTGTTCAAGAATCTAGGTCTGGACTTGAGGTCCCCACGAACCTGCTTGTTGCTCTATTCCACCGTGGCCAAGCTGGTAGCCAGTGTACAAGACAAAGTCCCCTCTACTTTTCCCTCTGCTTTGCAAAATGCAATTTTTCATCATTTTCATTGTAGTTGCCACAGCTGAGAATGTGCTGGGTCTCCCCTGAAGCCAGCACATCTTAGAGTCCAAGGCCTGTGGTGTACTCCCTTGGTATCACTGGAGATTATTCAGGGTCTGAGGGCTCTTCAGTTAGCAGGTGATGAATCCTGCCAGGACTGGGTTCTCGTCCCTTCAAGGCGGCAGATTCACTTTTGGCTCAGGTTGTGTCAAGAAATATCATCTAGGAGCTAGGAACTGAAATGGGGGGCTCACAACTTTGTTCAGTGCCCTCTCCTACTGTGGCTGAGCTGGTAGCCAAGAAGCAAGACAAAGCCCTCCTTACTCTTCACTCTCTTTCATTATGCAGAAGGAAGGAGTCACTTTTGTTGCTATGAGCTGCATAGCCTGGGGTTGGGGGAGGGATGGTGCAAGCTCTCCCTTAGCTGTGCCAGGTGGTGTCTCTCTAGGTCATGTGCCATGCTTGTTCACTGACTCTAAGCCCAGCCTAGCACTAGCTGCTGCCTACAAATTGTAGTCCTTGTGTCCTAGATTGCCTTTCAAGTTTACCTATGACCCCCAGGCACTTCAGCTCAATGTGGCATGGCTTCCCAATGAAGTCAAGTTCTGACCGCTGGAATGGATGATTCCCCTCTGGAATGTGGCTGGTCCAAATGCTTCCTCCATGCATGGGCACTGGCTGAGCCCAGCACAGCTTTATTCTCTGCTGTGACCAGGTAGCACTGAGTTGAATGTGAAGTCCTCTAGTTGATGTGCTCTCCCTCCCCAGAGAGCACAGATTCTCTCTCCACACTCCAGGGTTGCTGCCAGGAGGTGGGGGAAGGGTAGCATTGGTAATTCAGTATGTCTCTCTTGCCCTTTTCAATACCTCTTTCCACAACATGAAGTTAAAACCAGGTACTGTGATTACTCACCTGAGTTTTGGTTCCTGCCACGGTGCTTTCCTATGTGTAGACAGTTGTTAAAATTTGGTGTTCCAGTGTTGGGGAGGATGGGTAAATTAATGATGTAGGCTTCTGCTTTGCCATGTTTCTCCTCCCCTTTTTTCTCAACTTTTGAA
This sequence comes from Gorilla gorilla gorilla, assembly GCF_029281585.2. Classification (NCBI taxonomy): domain Eukaryota; kingdom Metazoa; phylum Chordata; class Mammalia; order Primates; family Hominidae; genus Gorilla; species Gorilla gorilla. Next base: position 178,379,411 of record NC_086017.1, read on the forward strand.
GGTATATTTGTAAAAATAATGGATTAAACCATATAAAGTTGCCAATATTCTACTTTTTTGGTCTATAAAAGGGTAATTTCGTACAGTTTGTAAGATACAATGAATCTTTGTGAGTCTCTCTTCAAAAGGTTTAGCCTGTTAACTTCCTTACCCTTTGTTCTCCAACTTAACTTTCTTGTTTCTCCTTGCCAATAGTTACTATAAACAGCTTACCCCCTTCCCGTCAGTTCTAATCAATAACTCACATCTCTTCCCTTGGTTACCTGTACCCATTTTTCCCTTGAAACTGCACGTCTCACAAGCTCCACCACTGTACCTCACGTCCCCCTCCCTTCCATATTTAGAAAAATATTTACAAGTAGCCAATTACATCAGCTCAGATTTTGCGGTCCAACCCCAGCCCATGGGGGAAGAACACAGAAATAGGGATCACGTTAAGGGTATAAAACACTCCCGGTCCCCTTTGTTCAGTGTGCACTTGCAATCTTGATTGACGTGAGTGGCACCCTTTTGCAAAAGAAAATTGCCTTGCTGAGGAAGCTAAATTTATATTCGAGTGCTGTTTCTTTCGAGGCATCGGAAATTCATTTATAACAATTTGGTGGCTCGTATGCGGAGCCCATTCTTCTCTGGGGAGGGATTTCCGGTCCTTTCCCGTGAGAAGGCGCGCCCCGCCACCTCATTGCAGTCGCTTCAGGTTGAGGAATCGAGACCCACCCAGTGTGATGAATAAACCCGGCCTCTCAGCAACCCGGGAAAGGAACAAGCCAGCAGCTTGGGAAAACGGGGCTCACATACTGCAGCGACCAGGTAAACTCCGTGCACAAACCAAGGTAAGAAAAGTCACAGGGGCGACAAAGTATTTCCTTGGAAGTTGAAAGTGTGTTAATGGTAACAACTACCACTGCTGTGCGGAGTGAGTAAGTCCAATCTGCGGTTCCACAGTCACCTCATATGGCTTAGGGTGG